>NC_056742.1:296734549-296839549 GCF_019279795.1 Protopterus annectens
TGAAATTAAATCTTCTTTGTTATTATAGGAGAAAATTCAGTTATATTATAAGGATACTTAAATGTGAAGACTGGTTTCTGTTCTTAAAGTGGGATGAGGGGGTGGAAAAGGGCTTAACATAGTTTAAACAGTTACTGACTACTGCTTACTACTCACTCACCTTCAAACAGGGTTAACAGTTTCTGACTACTGCTTACTGCTCATTCACCTTCCGGCAGAGTTACCAGTTACTGACTAATGTTTACTGCTCATTCAGCTTCAGACAGGGTTAACAGTTACTGACTAATGTTTACTGCTCATTCACCTTCAGAGAGTGTTAACAGTTACTGACTTCTGCGTAATGCTCATTCACCTTCAGACAGGGTTAACCATTTACTGAGTACTGCTTGCTGCTCACTCACCTTCAGACAGGGTTACCAGTTACTGGCTACTGTTTACTGTTCACTCACTTTCAGAGACGATTAACATTTACTGGCTACTATTTACTTCTCACTGTTCACTCACCTACAGACAGGTTTAACAGTTACTGACTTCTGCTTACAGCTCACTCACCTTCAGACATGGTTAACAGTTACTGACTACTGCTTTCTTCACGCTCACCTTCAGAAAGGCTTAACAGTTACTGACTGCTGCTTAACTCACACTCATCTTCAGACAGGGTTAACAGTTACTGACTACTGCTTACTGCTCACTCACCTTCAGACAGGGTTAACAGTTACTGACTACTACTTACTACTTGCTCACCTTCAGACAGGGTTAACATTTTCTGACAACTGATTACTGCTCTCTCCCCTTATACAGGTTTACAGTTGCTGACTACTGCTTACTACTTGCTCACCTTCAGACAGGGTTAACAGTTTCTGACAACTGATTACTGCTCTCTCCCCTTATACAGGTTAACAGCTACTGACTACTGCTTACTGCTCACTCACCTTCAGACAGGGTTAACAGTTACTGGCTACTGTTTACTGCTCAATCACCTTCAGACAAGGTCACCACTTACTGACTACTGCTTACTGCTCACTCACTTTCAGGCAGGGTTAACAGTTACTAGCTACTGTTTACTGCTCAGACTACTTCAGACAGGGTTAACAGTTACTGACTACTGCTTACTGCTCGCTCACCTTCACACAGGGTTAACCATTTACTGAGTACTGCTTGCTGTTCACTCACCTTCAGACAAGATTAACAGTTACTGACTTCTGCTTACTGCTCACTCAACTTCAGACAGGATTAACAGTTACTGACTTCTGCTTACTGCCCATTCACCTTCAGACAGGCTTAACAGTTACTGACTACTGCTTACTGTTCACTCATCATCACAAAGGATTACCAGTTACTGACTACTTCTTACTGCTCACTCACCTTCACACAGGGTTACCAGTTACTGACTAGTGCTTACTGCACACTCACCTTCAGACAGGGATACCAGTTACTGACTAATGTTTACTGTTCATTCACCTTCAGACAGGGTTAACATTTACTCACTAATGTTTACTGCTCATTCACCTTCATACACGGTATAACAGTTATTAACTACTGTTTACTGCTCGCTCTCCTACAAACAGGGTTACCAGTTACTAAACACTGCTTACTGCTCACTCACCTTCACACAGGGTTACCAATTACTGACTATTGTTTACTGCTCACTCACTACCAGACAGGGTTAACAGTTACTGGCTACTGCTTACTGCTCACTCACTATCAGACAGGGTTACCAATTACTGACTAATGTTTGCTGCTCATTCACCTTCAGACAGAGTTAACAGTTACTGATTTCTGCTGACTGCTCACTCACCTTCAGACAGGGTTAACAGTTGCTGACTATTGTTTACTACTCACTCACCTTCAGACAGGGTTAACAGTTACTGACTTCTGCTTACTGCTCACTCACCTTCAGACAAGGTTAACAATTAATGACTACTGCTTACCACTCACTCACCTCCAGACAAGGTTAACAGTTTCTGGCTACTGTTTACTGCTAACTCACCTTCAGACAGGGTTAACACTTACTGACTACTGCTTACTGCTCACTCACCTTCAGACAGGTTTAACAGTTACTGACTACTGCTTACTGTTCACTCACCTTCAGACAGGGTTAACAGTTACCTACCTCTACTTACTGCTCACTCACCTTCAGACAGGGTTAACAGTTAATGACTACAGCTTACTGCTCACTCACCTTCAGACAAGATTAACAATTAATGACTACTGCTTACCAATCACTCACCTTCAGACAGGGTTAACAGTTACTGACTACTGCTTACTGCTAACTTACCTTCAGACAGGGTTAATGGTTACTGATTACTGCTTACTCCTTACTCAACTTCAGACAGGTTTAACAGTTAATGACTACTGCTTACTGTTCACTCACCTTCAGACAGGGTTACCAGTTACTGACTACTGCTTACTGCTAACTTACCTTCAGACAGGGTTAATGGTTACTGATTACTGCTTAGTGCTCACTCACCTTCAGACAGGTTTAATAGTTACTGACTATTGCTTCCTGCTTACTCACCTTCAGACAGGGTTAACAGTTATCTATCTCTGCTTACTGCTCACTCACCTTCAGACAGGGTTAACAGTTACTGACTATTGCTTCCTGCTCACTCGCTATCACACAGGGTTAACAGTCACTGTCGACTGTTTACTGGTCACTCACCTTCAGACAGAGTTACCAGTTACTGACTACTGTTTACTGCTCACTCACTATCAGACAGGGTTAACAGGTTACTGGCTACTGCTTACTGCTCACTCACCTTCAGACAGGGTTACCAGTTACTGACTACTGTTTACTGCTCACTCACTATCAGACAGGGTTAACAGATTACTGGCTGCTGCTTACTGCTCACTCACCTTCAGACAGGGTTAACAGTTACTGGCTACAGATTACTGCTCACTCACCTTCAGACAGGGTTACCAATTACTGACAATTGTTTACTCCTCACTCACTATCAGACATGGTTAACAGTTACTGGCTACTGCTTACTGCTCACTCACCTTCAGACAGGGTTACCAGTTACTGACTACTGTTTACTGCTCACTCACTATCAGACATGGTTAACAGTTACTGGCTATTGCTTACTGCTCACTCACCTTCAGACAGGGTTGAAGTTACTTATATGTCTAATCACATCAAAAGGTGTAGGTCTCACTCTCTCTAATCTAGGCATATCATGTGTAGGATTTGTTTATAGTTACTGACAACTGGTTAAATTTTTACTGTCAAGAATGTTAATTATTATTTGGAGAGTTAAGAGTTTTTTTAGGGACACTGAAGTGTTTTATCTGGTCACAGTCTTTCTGTATTTTTCTTATATGCTATATCACCACAATTAAGGGTTGTACAGTCTGACAATTCAAAAATACCCGCATTAATGGCTTTAGTGAATGTTTTTCTTGGAACATAAATGGTCTAGTTAATTAACAGAAAAAATGAGGATTTTGCATATATACATATCATTAAGCCTCACATTGTTTACTTGCAGGAGATCTATTTGAATAAGTTAGAATATAACGCATTATTTAAGGGATGGTATTGTATATTTCTCTTAATATTCCAGTGCACTAAATAAGAAATTATACACCATTTTGTTTAACAGCATTATCAACAGATGAATGGGGCAGATATATAGTGAAACAGGGACATACACACACACACACACACACACACACACACATATATATATATATATATATATATATATATATATATATATATCAAAGATGTCAATCACAGCAATTAATGCCCATTTTCCCCCAAACACCTCTGTAGCTGATTTTGGATGGATACATTATTAGGGAATGGGTGTTGTGACAGTAATGGAATTTTAGAGCTTGAGGAAAGATTTGTGGGACTAAGACAGCAATTATATGGACTCTTGTCATACAAATTTGAACAAGCTTCTCAGACTGTTAAATTAACAAATTCTGATATAGCCCCAGCTAAGATGAATTTGCTCATACCGAGACTACATCAGCAAGATGTTGCCAAGCACATTGAACATATTAAGGAATGACCATTAGGCAGATTATGCACTTCACTTGCAGATATTATGTAAGTATTTACTCAGTACTTAAGTCAGCTTTATTTTGTTTGCAAAGATCTCCCTCCCTACCCCAGTATTCAGCAATAAGACACTATCTGCTAATCATTTCCTTGACAAAACTGACTCAGGAAGCTAAAGACTCCATAATAAGTTGCTGAGCAGTTATCCCATACAGCAATGGGCAAAACCCCAGGTTCCAATGGATTACCTATGGAGATATATCAATGGGGGGGGTGCTTATACTACTGTTTCTGCCAATGTATGTAATTTAATAATGAGGGGTGCACAACCCACTATTACCCAGAGGGAGGCATGTATAACTGTAATTATTTAGCCTGGTAAGGTTCCTTCCCTACCAGTGTCTTATAGACCAGTTTTTATTTTAAATAAAATTATATATTGTTGTTCTCTATACTTGTGCAAAGATTATCTTTAATTCTTCCTAAGCTAATCTACTTAGACCAATTAATTCAGGGCAGGGCCACCTTTTGTGGTTTAATTAAAACTATTCTATTGAAAGGAAGTGTCTTTCTTGAACCATAGGTTGCTTCTAGCAAGCTTATATGCAGAAAAAAAAACATTTGACAGAGTTATATGGCCATGCTCATGGAATTTATTAAAATTGTGGGGTTTTCCACTGGAGTTTGTAAATTTACTCCAAAATTTATATTCAGTGGCAAAAGGAAAACTGAAGTTAGTCAAGCTTTTATTGAACACTTTCAGCATATGAAAGAGCACATTTGACAGAGTTATATGGCCATGCTCATGGAATTTATTAAAATTGTGGGGTTTTCCACTGGAGTTTGTAAATTTACTCCAAAATTTATATTCAGTGGCAAAAGGAAAACTGAAGTTAGTCAAGCTTTTATTGAACACTTTCAGCATATGAAAGAGCACAAGGCAGGGCTGGACTTGGAGAAGACTTGGAGAAATTTAATGGAACAAGACTGCCTCCTTTCTCCTCTCTTGTTTGCCTTATATTTGGAGCCCCTGGCAATCTGCTTGGCAATCACTGGTTATGAGGGATAGAGTACAAAATTTCATTATAGGGACATGATTTCTTGGTTTACTTATCTGATCCAGATGAACATTTATCAATGTTATTCCAGGAAATCCAATTATTTGGGTACACATCAGGTTACAGAATAAACTAGTATAATCCAAGAGCTGTTAAGATAATTTGCATTCCTACTCAAAGACATTTAGTTTTGTATCCTTTCTTAAAGATTGAACGCATGTTTACTTATCTGGGTATTCAACTTGATCCCTCAATAACAGTAATGGTATTTGCGACTTATAAGCCAATATTGGAGAAAATTAAGTGATATTGTGAAGACCAGAGATTCTTATGCATAGTTATGACACAGAAAGTTACAGCTACAACTTGATTTGTCCTACCATTAATTATTTACACCATACAGACTCTTCCTTTACTAATTCTCAAACAATTTTGGGCAAAGAATAATTCTAAAATAAAGCATTTTATCTGAGGTGGGAAGAACCCCCATATAACCAGTGGCAGTTATCATTTCATCTTGGTGGTGAAGGTCTAGGATTACCTGATCTACAATCCTACATGCATGCCACCAGGTTAAAAACTTTTGGAGACTTAGGTGAGCCTAAGAAGCCATCTGGTATAATATTTTGGCTCAGGATTCTAAGGCTCAGGCACAGAATTTTAATATGCTGTTTTTTTTTAAATATTCATAGTTTAGACCATACTCACTAGTGGTGGACTACCTTAGTTAAAGATTTACTTAAAAGGTTTCAAATAACCTCTATTACAAATTGGGGGGAACACCTTCTTCCTGTGCCTAATACTAGTAATTGGGGAGTACGGACTACAGTATTTAACAAAAAAAAAGTAGGGAAAGTTCTACATTACTGGGAACAGCTACTGCATGAAGGTCACACACTAAATTGGGAGTTGTTGGCTGCATGTTACATCTTAGGGGTTCGGAAGAGGCTAGAGATTATTCGACAGATTAATAAAATATTGACAGTTGCAGATTCTAACAAACCAAGATGGATTCAATGAATATTAGAATCTAGAGTCCCTACACATTGAAGTAAAAGGATAATAAACTCACTTTTACAGTGTATTTATTGCGCCCTATGAGAAAGTTTTAGATAAACATATATTAGGATGAGAATTTCAACAGAACAAATGTTTTGATAAGGACTATGATGGGAAAATTCTGATCCCCCCAAAAACTGCAACTAGATCCTGCAAATTTAGATTTTATGAATTGCAGTGCCCGTTCAAATATTTTTATACACCTGACTTCAAGGATGTTTCCTAATGCATCTTCAACCTTTTTGTTGTTATAGTATTTTATTTCATATATTTGTATAATTTTATGGAAATTACAAATCAAATATCTTATAAAAAAAGAAAAAAAAGAAATTTATATTGATGATGCATTTTGCTGGATCACATTAATGTAAGCGAATGGGGGTCAGTAGGGGGTTTATAACCTTCACTTACATTGCCAGAGCATGGCACAAAGTGGATTTTCTAGGATTGGATAACACTGTTTTAAGGGAATTTGTTTTTTTCTCCAAAGATGGGCAACCTCAGACTTATTGAATTTACAGTTGCAACAGAACAAAGGCACACGTGTAAGATGGAATTATGTGTATTTGAACCATGGCATAGAGGAATACAGCCCTAACTGCAACCCAAGTAACTTGAGTTTGATTAGTGGGTTTAGCAGTGGAGCAGTCAGGCAGGAAGGCAGGGAGAGGACCACTTTTCTTTCCAGGGAGTACAAAAAGCTTGGGGGTTGTTGAAGAACACTTGGTAAACTGTGACTGTCATGATGGAAACAACTTGCCGTGCTTGAGGGTTTGTGGCAGGACTACTTGCTGGCAATGTCCACTACAGAGAAATGAAGGACAAGGGAAAATATCCTACTATAGCTCACATCATCTGTTTAATCTCAGTGTGTGCAGGGCAGAATAATATAAAAGCCCTCAAACTACCCTGACAGTTGCCTGAATGATGACCCTTTCCCACTGACACTCATTTTGGTGATGGAGAATAAATGGGTTGCCTAGCTAGGAAGAGGCTGATGATCAATAGACAGCAAGAGCACAGAGTGCAAAGATTGTTTGTGTTTTCTTTTCTAAAGTCAAATGTTCAATGGTTTGTGTCTGATGTATTTTTCAATAGAAGATTACATCAGTTATTCAATATGAATTATATATATGTGCGTGTGCATGCATATGTGTGTCTGTGTGTGTGTGTGTGTGTGTGTGTGTGTGTGTGTGTGTGTGTGTGTGTGTGTGTGTGTGTGTGTGTGTGTGTGTGTGTGTGTGTGTGTGTGTGTGTGTGTGTGTGTGTGTGTGTGTGTGTGTGTGTGTGTGTGTGTGTGTGTGTGTGTGTGTGTGTGTGTGTGTGTGTGTGTGTGTGATGGAAGGAAGTAGCTGACAACTTATGAGATGTTCTGCTGTTCTTGGCTCCCAGCTCCACCACTGCCTTAATGGCTGTCCTTCTTGAATGCATATATAGTGTCCTGACCCTGTCCAGTGCGAAGATGTAGAGGGCTAAAACTGGATTAAACCATTCCCTCTCTAACAACTGTGAGGCTACACCAATCTCTTTGTTTCTATCAGATTTTTCTAGTGCACTTCTCCTGACTAATGCTCTTCAGGCACTCTATCTACTCTGCTCTACCCTGCTCCCCATCTGCCTTACTACTACATTTTCACCCCCTTCTCCTTCCTCAGTCTAACATGGGTAACTTTCAGTCATACTTTGTAATGTAGTTAACTTTCTCCCATGTCTTCTAGTTGTACTAGATGCTATTAAGATGCTACATTTGAATAAATGCCCTGACACTGAATCACTAAGGTAGATACTGAGACGTGGTTGTACTACACTTACAAGTCACCCTCTATAAACAAAATCTTCCAAAATTTTACTTGTATTTCTAATTTTGCCATCGATTTTGCTATCACTTTCTTACAGCTACTGTGCAGTGTTAGTATTTAATCATCTCTGCACAAACACACCCTAAAATTTATTTGACTTTACATCAGTGGCAGCTCGTGATATCAGACTGCAGCCCCCCCAGCTGTGAACCACAAATGATACAATCCTAAAAATCCTATAGAATGTGAATCCAGACTGCTGTCTTATCAGTCCGGATTTAGGAAGAAGGCAGCAGACTGCTGATTCCCCAGAAGTCTATGTGGTGCTAACTGCATAGACTGGAAGGGGATCGGACTGCAGAGTCAGCAGTCTCGGAACGTTTACAGGAAGGAACAAAGAGCCGGGAAACACGAAGTGTGCATTCCGGCATGAATGCAGACTCAAGAAGCTGTGAAGTTTACTGCAGGTCCGGGGTGTCCTCAAGAGGAAGAAACTGTGGATTTTATCATTACTGCAGGTATGGTGTGTGTGTGTGTGTGTGTGTGTGTGTGTGTGTGTGTGTGTGTGTGTGTGTGTGTGTGTGTGTGTGTGTGTGCCAGATTGTGGCTGTGTGTGTGTGATCATCTGTGTGTGTGTGTGTGTGTGTGTGTGTGTGTGTGTGTGTGTGTGTGTGTGTGTGTATGCATGCCAGATTGTGGCCGTATGTGTGTGGTTGTGTGTTTTTGTGTTTGGATCATGAATGTGTGTGAAACATCCAACAAAACTAAATGAATCTATACACTTCCACTTCAGAACTTATTATGGCCTCCCTCCAGCTATTAACCTGTATGTTACACAGGATGCAAAGTTCAGCACCCTGTCTGAGATTGTACATTAGTTTTCAGGCTCATGTGGCATAATTTTCCGAGGGTAAAGTGGTTGGAAATGTGTGTGGCCTGTTATGAGTATCTGTAATAGTGATCCTACACCTCTGCACAGATGATTTGGTTATTTGTTGTGACAACTGTAAAGTGGCAGATGTTCAGGCCAAGCTAGAAACACGATTTGATCACATGCAATTCTCGCTCAGCTAACTGGAACTGACAATCAAATCCATTTATCTTGTTCTAAAATAGATTGTGAAGAATTTTGAAACAAATAGGTGATTATACACCACATGAAATAACTGAATTATACCTAACTATACTTTTAAAAAGTATTTTGATTGCATTCTGAAATAATAAATAAAACCTCATGTAGATGTATGGGTGGTGTTAATTGTTTTTATGTCCATACTCAAGTCAACTAGAATGAATAATTAGCAAACGAGTACAGTAGACTGTATTTTACATTATGTCAACTTTTGTTTATCATAGACTGACATTTAGTAGTGAGATTGCTTTATAGTACAAAATTATGTAGGTTTGTTGAAAGACAATAATTTTTGTTTTAGAAATATAATGCAGTTTAGATGTGCAGCACACTTAAGAACAGGTGTATAAAAAAAGGAATATTTCATATGAAGAAGAAAAAAAATAAATGCTACATTTTCTTATGTGCTACTTTTAGATGTAGAATCCAGAGATGAAGGACGGTATATAATGTGAACAGATGCCCATCTGCTACTGCTGTGTCCCAGTTGCACAATCATTTAATCAAATTACAATATTTTTTTCCAAAGAACCGAGGCTTACACAATGAATATTGTAGTACAATTTGTAGTGAGATGAAATTTAAAGCCAGCTGTTTCTTATTTTTGAACTAGAGGCCAGTATTCATTGTCCCTGGGACCATAGGTTTGTAGCAGTAATTCACAAAGTGTGCCACTATGTCCTTATCCTGTACAAAAGAATGCCCCAGGATCCAAAGAACCTTCCTCCCTGTAAAGTAGATAAAGCATTACTACCTAATGTATGAAAGGTTGGCTTCAGATGACCACCTGCCTGTCTTCTTCAGAACATTTGTTAGATGATGTTCCTCTGCTAAGTTGGAGGTATGACTGATGCAAAGTGTATAGGAGGAATAGCCCATGGTGAAAATGCTTAAGTATTTAAGTGCTTTCTTCGCTATAACATTGACTTCCACTAAATGGATAGGGAAGACAGCCCTATGGCTGAATATGAAAGGAATGAGTGAATGCCCATTTTCATTCTGTGAAGGGTGGATGCCCAGTGATCTGGATAAAGCTTGCAACGTCCGCTACAAAACTCACAATTTGATTAAATCATATCTGCATCTATTTTTTGTGTCTGTGTGTGTGTAGTGCGTACAGATTTTCTCATCACATTTTTGGTCCGTTTTTCATAAAATTGTGGTTTTCTGGCAAATCATTAAAGACTGAAGTTAGAAAATAATGACAGACATTTGAGTTTTAGATTTCATACCCTTCAGAAAATTCATACTAATGCAAGACCTACTATTTTATTAACTTTCTAAGTTTGTAAGAGCAATATTTAAAAAATGGTCCTTATTTTTGGGCCTTTGTCCCACTTTTATTTATGGCTTCATCCAGATTTCTTGCTCTGAGGTTGAGAGTATGACAAATGAGTCAGAGCCATCACCGTCAGCCAGAGACATTTCAAATTGTGACATACTTGTTGTACCCCACTCCCCCATGTAGTGACTTTGGTTTGGATGTGTCAACGCAAGGCAAGAAGCAATTATGCAGTGTAAATGTGCAGATAGATTATCCTCCCATCTAAGGTAGACAAAAGTACAGTCATGGCTTTTCATCTGTCCTTGATTTTGCAGAATGTTCTGGTCTTCTGTCATATTTTTATACTGTTGATTTATGCTTGTTATTATTCAGAAAATGCATGTTGTTGCAGTGCCTGTTGCTCTCTGTTTAAGTAGCAATACTTTAATTACCATCCAGTAAGCCTGTCTGGATTGTAAGATGCAAGTAAGCTTTAATAAGCATACTGTTAAAGAATTACCAACATTGAAAGCCTTTTTGTTGTTGCCATGCAGAGAATATTTACATAACTAGATAACGTATAAGCCTTAGGTATTGAAATGCATATAACAGTAATTGTAATAAAGGATAGGATTACAGTATTTTCAGAAGCACATTTCATGTGTTGGAAACTTGCAGTCATCTTTGCAAGCTTTACCTGTAAACTAAACAGAATGCCAGTCTATCATGTGTGGTCCATATCCTGTACAGTAATCCTTTAAGCAATTTATCTTGAGCTTCTTTCTTGTTTTCTGTTCATTTTTTACTTTGATCATGTTTTCCCCATGAAAAAAGTAGATAGTTGTTGTCAGGCAGCAGGTCTTTTTTGGATAAGAAACATTTTTACAAGCAGGGTTATCACAGAGATTGCTACTTTCAGCATGTTACTTGGTACTTTTATAAAGCTGAATATAAATTATAAATAGAACTGCAGTGCAAGGAGAAGTGGTTTGAGATGAGTGCTGCTTGTTTTTTTATACTTGATTTTGACTGGCATTCCAGTAATGTATTTAAAAATTAATTTATTTTTTGTTTCCATCTAGATATTAAGTAAGCTGTCATGCATCCAATACATTGAAATATTTTTTTTCCTATAATCTTCATTTTCTCAGTGTATTTAATTAAAGTCCCAGTTTTTGTGGTTTTGAGCATAGCCCCACCCCTTTCTATTTGGTCACACCCCTCCTCATTGGCCCCACCCATTCAGCTGTCCCCTGCAGCCCTTCTTTGATTTGAAGTGACCAGCCACCACTGCTTTACATATGTTGTTTTTTGTTCTTTTACTGCTTACTTTTTGTATGTTGTTTTACATAAAGCACATGTCATGCTTGGAAAAGACCACCTGACCAGTGCACTCACGCACTAAGCCATTTTAAATACTTTACTAAAAACAATGTGGCAAAATATAATCTCCCATAGACAATGAGATTTTGAACATTACATTGATGAGTATTTCATTGACTAATGTGTTTTATTTCAGCATGTGCATTTATGTTTGTGATAGCAGTGAGTGAAATTTCATTAGATACCATTACACTGCTTTCAATATGTACCACACGCATTTAGTTTTATAGTAGCAGTCTAAGTGACTGACAAACAATTCAGTTAGATGCTGCTGGTGTGATGTTCTTCTGCGTGATTTGTGTGGGACCGCACACAGTGGGTTGTAGGGGTTTGCCTATTTCTCTACAATTGTACAATATCAGTGATGGAATACATAATTAGCAGGGGGTATAAGGGTTGCAGAAGAGCTTGCCCCGCTTCAAAAACACTGTTTTATTGCTTTTAGTTTCAGATATATTGAAACATCAAATTACTGAATTCTGAGATTTCAATATAGACCACAGATAGAAAGATAAAACGACAGAGAGACAGATACGGATGACTAACACTGTACTGGAAGTAGATATACTGAAACTCTAATCCTGAATAAAGAAATGCTGAGATATCAAAATGTCGAAAGATGAAAATGTTGAATTTCCTGTAAGCATAACTTGAAACAAGTGTTAACACTGGTCCAACAGAGAGTGAAGTCCTTTCTTTACATTTATGCTGGTGTAGGTATTTTGATTTCAACATGTCCCCCAACATTGTTTCAAGTAACACTTAAAGGAAGTTTAACATTTTCACCTTTCAGCATTTTGATCACCTAAGATGAACAACTCCCTTCAATTTATGTAGGCTCATGAGCAAACTGAGTTTCTCCTCATTTACCAACTACCCAGTTGTGTGAAAACATTCCTAGAAGAGTTTGCCAGTCTCTTTACTGACTCATTCTTCAGACCCCCAGCCTTGTGATGCTTTGTTAATTCATTATCTTGGTCAGTGATGAATTGTTGACATTCCCTGCAAAGTTTATTTGCATTAAGAAATGCTTAGGGTTTGCTCAGGCTATTACCTCAGAAGCACACAAATTGGGGTACATAGTGAACTTGATCTTCTTAATGGATGTGAAGGTTTTAGACTTTGTGGGGGAACTGTTGTGATAGTCTGATTAGAACTGTTATGATGGTCTGATTACTTTCTGTGCCACTTTGGTCTGGACATACCCCATTTTAACCCCCCTCCCCAATTTTGACTTGAGGGCATTGTGTTCCATTGGTCATGCTATTTTGTTCTTATGCATGTCTTCATTTACTCTCAGAGGATGATCCTGCATCTCAAGATGCCTTTGTTGATGATTACAAGTCACTGTCCCTGGTACTTTATATATTCTCATTATTGGGATAGTTGGGAATTAATAAAGGAATGTTTTAAGCATCTCTAAGTTGCTGACAATTTATTTTTTGACTTGATATACTAGCCACAAGTCATGTTCACCTGACCTCCATCAGAAGACATGAATGTTTGTATGACCATAAGCTTCACCCCATGCATAGTACAGATGCTTTTTTTAGCATCAGTAGTTTTGTGCAGGTCTGTAGAGTGATGAATAAGATGTGGATAAGTATTATTTATCATGCCATGTTAAGATCCCAAGATGAAAGAAAATTTGAGAGATCTCAGCAGAGAGATCTCAGCAGCAGCTAACTGACCAGCCTGCCTCTCCACTCACTTTACTTTGTTTACTCAGCAATGTGAGACATTTATACTTTATTTCCGTTCAGCTCTTCTTCCTTCTGCTTCCCACACAGACTTAACAATTGCCTTGAGTGTGGCTTCTCCCAGATTTGGATGGTGTTAGATATTCCTGATTGCAATACATTCCTTTCTTTGATCTCAGATTTATGTCCCCTGAATTGTGGTCCAAATCCTTGTCCATCACAGTTGGTTTTGGTAAGCTTTGATGTCCTTGGCTCAGTTATCTGTCACGTTTACTTTCCTCATTGAGGACTGGGGTTTTTCCTTTGACCCTAATGGAGACCCTTGCCACTTCTTGACAACTACCACCTCATCATTTACCTTTTTCTTTTCTTAATATTATTATTGAGAAGGGCACATACACAAACTAGGTATTTTCTCACAGCTAACAGCTCATAGAGCCATTTCAGTCAGGGATTTGCATACATCAAAGCACTGAGACTACTACTGCGTGTGTAGTTAGTGATATCCTCATGGCTAGAGACCAATGGTGATATCCAGTGCTGGCCTTCCTGGATGTTTCAACATTTGACACTGTTGATCAAGGTATCAGCGCATGTACTTAAGATCCTACTACAGTAACGGCTTTACTGTTTAAGGTCATAGCTCTTTGTCTAGAGCCAGAAGGTTGTTTCAGCCTTTAACACCTCTTTTTCTTATTATTTTGAATATGGAACACCACAGGGCTTGATTTTAGGTTTCCTTTGACCTCGGTGTACATGTTTCCATTAGATTTAATTTTGTCTTGCCTGTATTTCACATGGGTTCTTGCTGTCTAACAAAAGACTGACCATAATTTAACCCGTTCCTCTGCCTTCCCTTTTCTGTCAGCCATTCCACGCATGGGCAGAGCAGCAAGTGCATACACTGCCCATATAGTGCACCCTCAAACTAGATTCTGCATAGCATTTAACAACACTCCATCTACCCACTGTAGTGGCTAAGGGCTAACCCAAACAAATGTTTAAATTCATGTTTCCTAGCCACCAGTAAGATGAGGCAGACAGCATACAAGTAGCAGCTGATTAGATTCTGGCTTAGATCTTCAGGTCAGCAATGTGTTACTTTAGCCACATCAGTAACTTCAGTGATATACCAAAAGCCAGCACTGATAACTCTTGATTTTGTTTGTGTGACTTCATTCTATATATAGCTGCCCAGTGTCAATGAACTCACTGTTTTGTCATCACAGTCAGTAATAAACAGAGATGTTCTTCCCAAATTAGGGATTTTTTTGTCTTGTCTTTAAATGATGAAACAAATTAAAAGACTTTAGTTTACATGTATTTCATAAGTGAAAAAAAATCTGTAACTGTAATAAATGTCATTATATCTTACCTGTATTCTACCACCCTTTCCTGGAAACAGCAAATATAGGAAGGACAGAGTAATATTTGTATAGTAAAATTCATGTTTAGTTGAAGGGTTTTCCCATCATGTCCAGGTTAGAAAGCATGACTCTGAAGTTTGGCTCTGTCCTTCTGATGTGACAACCCAGCTGGTACTGAAACAGGAGTATCACATATTTTGCACAATAGACAGCACCTACTAAATGGTTATTGCCTGGTTCTGAGTCTGCCAGTTGAGATCCACATTCAGTAGTTAAATATATGTTGTCTCTACTTTAAACCCTTAGCAGTTTTATCAGCACTTTGTTCTCTCAAAAGAAAATCCAAAGAGTAGTTTAAATGCTTGGGGAATGGGGAGGCTGTGTATGCCAACTTGTTGAATAATCACACCAACAGAAAACTGAAATGTTCTGTATTTAAATAACAAGTGCCTTTTGTATGGAAGATCTCAGCACATGCAACCCTGATTACTTTACTACCCATACTAAAGGGTGTATGTGCCAAAGGTATAACACCTTCAGAATTAGCAGCAGCTGGTTAATAAGATAACGGAGAAGTAAAGAGACAAGTGCCATGTCCAAAATTCAGGGAAATAAAGCTCCTTGCCTGATTCAGATATTCTGTGTTCAGTTAGTGGCTTGGGCCCTGGAGGACCTGGCAGGGGGCAGAAAACAAAGGCAAAGTGGAGCCAGCTCACCTTTCCCCTGGGGGAGGGTTGGGGATACATGCTTGGAGACTGATCTCTGCTTAGGTCAGCTCACTTTTCCCCTGGGGGAGGGTTGGGGTTACACATCTGGAAACTGATTACTGCTTAGGCCAGCTCACCTTTCCCTGGGGGATTGTTGGGGATAAATGTCTAGAGACCGATCTCTGCTTAGGGCAGCTCACCTTTCCCCAGGGGGAGGGTTGGGGTTACACATCTGGAGACTGATCACTGCTTAGGCTAGCTCACCTTTCTCCTGTGGGAGGGTTGTGGCTACACGCCTGAAGACTGATCTCTGCTTAAGTCAGCTCACCTTTCCCCTGGGGGAGGGTTGGGTATACATGTCTGGAGACTGATCTCTGCTAAGGCCAGCTCACCTTTCCTTTAGGGAAGGGTTGGAGATACATGTCTGGAGACTGCTCTTTGCTTAAGCCAGCTCACCTTTCCCTTGGTGAGAGGGATGGGGATACACATCTGGAGTCTGAATACAGCTTAGACTCTCCAGTTTAGACTGAAGATCAGGGGAGATAAGGGAGATAGTTCTGATTCATACACATTCTTACAGATGTGATTTAAGCAACAACCAATGATGTGGTGTGGTATATTGAGGATTTACCCATGGCTGCTGTGGTTTAATCATGAGGGTAAAGCCTGAGTGATTAAATAAAGCAAACCGTGGGTAAATTTCAATATACCACAACCTCTGAGTCAGTTATTGCTATTATACAATGATATTATTTAAAAAAAAATACTTACTTTTCTTAAATAATGTCTTTGTATAATGGTGCATTACTGTTCTTCCGCTGGTTTTAGTACACTGCTTCCTTGTTTTGATGTACTGAGCATGCGTATGGGACTTGCGTCCCATGCTTACCCAGTACATCAATGCTTTGAAACAGAAGCAACGGGGAAAAGAAAGTCTCCGTTATTCCGTTTTTTTCTTTTTTATTTGTTAAAAAAAAATGGTTTTAGCAATTTATACCAATGGAAAAAAGTCCGCTCGACTGAACCTTTTTCCATTTGTATATTGTGGGATTTGCAACGGGCATGCTGGCCAATCAGCATGCACGTTTTGGAATATTAATGGGGGGGTCATTGTATAATTGTTATTAACGCCTTGGACACTAGCTGGTGTGCTCACTAGAAATTATTACAGTGACACTCGGGGTTGATGACACTGCTCCCCTTACCTGAATCTCTCCCCTACGATAATTAATGGGCTATAGCAATCATGCCTCTAAAGGAATAAATGGGCCAAGAGATCAAGTGTGAGAAATGCTTGTGGGGTGAAAAATAAAAGAGATTGCTGAAAAATAGCTCTTTAGGAAAGATAGGTCTGTAATATGCATAGTGTTTAATATTTTTTAGAGGTGCATCACTTCTTTGCTTTAGAAACATGTTTTTTTTTTTCTTCAGAAGTGGCACAGGTATTTTGTAAACATGTGGTAAGCTTTAGAAAATTAGGGGTAGGGGATACATACGATGCTCCACCTGGGCATTAAAGGGGTACTAGATCTGTGACTGAATGTGTCTGGACAGGTTGTTTAGCACAAAGCATCAGACACCTTCTTGCTTTTCCAACATTATCCAGTCTTCTTGTTTGGCAACACAGCACTCACCCATCATTTCATCTGCCTTTTGATTACCATTGCTGAAACAGCACATTAAGAACTTGCATTTCCAAGGCTCTTTACTGCTGTTGAAACTTTTTACTGCAGAGACAACAGCACAGCTAATGGGTTTTTATGTAGTTTAGTTTTGTAGCTTGACTTTACTTGCAGATTAACTTCATACATTAGTGTTGTGCCTTTCTATAGTTGTCAGAGTTTTAAGATTTTTATGCAGCTATGTATTAGTAACTGCAAAACTTTTACTTGTTGGTGCTGGTTTGCACAAAAAAAAAGCATCTGAGCCTGTTATCTTAAACAGGATAACAGAGATGCCGTATGTGTCCCTTCTATCCCTTCTCTCTAATGGCCTTTCTTTTCTATAATGAAGTAGATGATGTCTCTCATGTACTTGGTATGCTATCAGCTATCCAAAACACATTGCTTGTAGCATCAGAAACCCTATGGTGGTGTAAATTTTATTTATTTTTTTTTCACCTTTATACTGTACAAAGGTCCTGCTTGGCAAACACTTATTTTGGGAATTTGGTAATTTAAAATTCAATCTGACATTCCTGATAGCTGTTTATGCCATCAGAATTATATGATGCTGACATGGACAGTTATAACATGGTTGTAGCAGTAAATTCCCCAGAGAAGGATAGCAATAATCCTACATTACATGAGAAAAATATTAGTAGAGTGACTTTCCTTATGTTTATATCAATCCTTTATTAATATCCAACATTGTCCAAAGCTCCCTTATCTCCTGACCCCCTCTGTTCTCACCTATTGCTTTTCTGCCATTATTTGCTACTAAAATGAATCACACTTCTGTTAATACAATTGTTTATTGTTTCAACGTCTGCTGGACTTTGTACCTTCTGTGATTACTTCATGTTTCTAAATGAGTTCTGTTTTATTTTTTTATGAACTTCTTCACTTCAGCTGCTCTTGCAAATGGTCTGTTGTCATCAGTGTACTATCCCAGTAAACAATCTTAAATAAATTGATAAATAATGTAGATGAATTAGAATATCTAATCAAGGAATATGTGTTTAAAGAAATAAATGTCTTTGGAGTTCAATAATCTATATTTTCATCAGTGACTTACAATCAATTACCCATGGGTATACAAGTTTTCAAATTTCCTCTAGGTACCACAGAATTAGATTCAGTTATTAAAGAACTGGTATCATTATTTAATAATATGGTTTGGAAAAATTCTACAACACGTACAGTAAACATGAAACTGATTCATGCACACAATGCTTTTAGATGACATAAATGAAGATTTTGACTATGATTTCTAAGCATGCTTCTTTTATTGTTACAAAAAAGACTAAGAAACTGCAAAAAAAAGATAATGTTTATAAGGCTGGCCTGGCTTATCCCCTTCTTAGTAAATGGAGTCTTATGACTAATAGAGTGAATTCAAATTCTGAAGCTTATGATGTGGATAATGTTTTTTCAGACATGGAAGTACATGAGCCCAGAAGCCTGAAGACACAATCAGCTGTATATGCCATGCAACATCAGTTTTAAATCAAGAGCAACAATTAGAAGAACTGCATTACAATCTACAAACAGGGAACCTACCTTCAGTCATCAGGACTGTGAATGACAGAGGAAGATGTTGAGGTCGGAGTCAAAAGGAATTCAGGTAAGACTACAATATTTAATCTGAGCAACAGAGTTTTGAACCTTTTAGAGTATTACAAATACATTGTACTTTTATTTCTGCAAGTAAATGTCAACTTATGGCTGTCTTAATTGAGAACTGAGTGAGAAAGTTGAACTTGCATATATTTTGAAAGACATTGCTGTTGAAGCTCCTGTAAATTTATTACACATAAAGAGACATTTGTAACCCAGTCTTGCATATGATAATGCAATTTTTCCTTTACATAAGAAAATGAGTTAAGAGAGTCTTATAACAAACACGATTTTAAAGTTTTAACATAAAATATAATGAAACAGTGACACATAAAGAATTGAAAGGTATGTCTGACCTGTGAATTATGAAATCAGACAAAAGAAATGGTATTGTTTTAATGGATGCAGATATCTACATTAAATCTACGGAGTCCCTTTCATTGGATAAATCAAGTTATAAATCATGATATATGCTGTATATTAAGAAAACTTTTTAAGAAATTGATACAGATTTATTAGATGTGTAACATTGGTTCAAATTAATTATAAAGTATATAGTTATTTTCAAAAGGATTGCCTAAAATTAGGCAACTTGTTGTATAAACATGATCAAACATCCCATAGTAAAGAACAAGCAATATAAAACAGAAAGCATATCAAATTATTTAAATCTTTTTACTAACTCCTATCTTTAAAAAAAATTAAATGTTAAATCGTGTATTAAAGATTCATGAGATTTATTTGACTAAAAAGGTTGTATCTTAGAGGGCGATTCTGAAGCCTACGTATATGGTAACAATAGATGTAGAAGTTTTGTATATATCTATTTACACGATATAGGAATAGAGTATGTTAGATAATTATTATGTAAGTATGTCAGTTTCCCAAACGTGCAAATGAATGTTAAATGTTTATTTCTTGAAATTGTATTCTCTATTATTTTATTTTTAATAAGAAGATTAAAAACAACAACTTAAAGATGTTGCTATGGGATAGGGTTGCCAACACTTTAAAGTGAAAATCTAGGATGAAAGATATCCGGGCACCAAAGGTGTGAGGGAAAATGTTTCCGGGTTGGCACCAGTGGTTTGTAATTTTGCATTATAAAATACATGTTTTCTTCAATATTGTAACAGTTTTCTAGTGTACAAAACTGTCACATAACTGCTAGAAACTACTTATTTCTATCAAATCATTTATGCTTTTTTCCTATTGGATTGGATAGCAAGTATTCTAGAAACAATAAACAATAAGCCTAATGTAAAATCCACAACAATGGCCAATGAACAGGTCAAGGAAAGAGTGGCCTAACCGCAACTTGAGACAGATAGTTAACCACTTAATGCTTTAATTTTGACTAGTCTAGTATTATAGTAGTAATAGCACCTATAATTCAAACAACAGTATAAGCAGCAAACATCAGAAACAATTTCACATATTGGATCAAATGACTTGATCCAAGCAGGACTGGTTTGTTACAGTGAAGAATGAAAAAATAGTAATAGCAAGTACAAAAAGAGCTAACAGCAACTATACATGCAGGGAACCACAGAAAGAACTACAGGTGAAAAAATAATACTAGGCCTAATAGCATTAGGTAAAACTTAGTCTATTTCTTTGGTATGGTTTACTCAAAGCCATCGGAGTCTTTCTCCAATTATTTCTCACTGCTACTGGCTGATAACAGCAATTTGTCATCATCCAAAACAAATTTGTAAAACCCATTGCAGACCATGCTGTAATTCAGGAAAACCTGCAGTTCGGCTTTCACCAAAGCAATGGAGGATCTGTTTCATTCCAAACTCCACTTGGCATTCATCAGTGAGAAAGCTCTTTCCAGAAATACACTGCTCCTAGGCAGTGACAACTTGGATGAGACAATGGTAAACAAGTTAAGTGAAAATGCTTCAGTGATACGGGCCACACTGAAAAACCTCTGCCATTTGTCACAGTGAAGGCAGGGTCAAATCAGCAAAAATGTGTGTCAAGCTTTCTTTAGCCATGAAGAATTCATAATACAATGCATCCAATTCAACTTCCTGCAATAAGCCCATGGCAGTGCATGCAGTTTTTACATGTTTAAATTCTGGTGGTTTGCTGAGTAACAAGCGAATTAGTGCAAAACTGATACTGTCTTCTGACTCTGAGAAACTAAACCACTTCTTCAGGTATGTCAAATCCTTTTCAAGAGCAGTGCAAAACTTTTGCACAATAGATGCCTGAAATGGGTGCATATCTTCTTTCTCAAGAACATCACGTGTTTTGGATCCAAAAAACTTACCTGCTATGCATGATTCAATTTTTGTTCTCAAGTCCTGCATTACCAGAGACTTCTTTCTACTCTACTTTCTGAACAGATAATTCAAAAACAGTGCAGATATTTTGTACAAAGCATTAGTAAGCTTTTTTAATTCACGATCATGTGTGTCTTCTTCTATGCCTAGATTTGCACAAACTCTCACTGACTAGAGAAACGAAATATGAAATGACTGCCAGGCCAGCCAAGATTCCAATAACCTATTGACAGCGGGACCCAGAGATAGCTATCTGGTTGGTACATGTCTCAACAGTTCATGGTACTCCAAGTCCACAAATTCAAAAGAATTTTGCAGGTTCTTTCAGTGGTTTGATGATACGCTGAAGTGACTTGTCAACATTGTTTCAACACCACAGTCCAGTTTGTCAATTATCTTCTTCAGCACACGTTTTGCAGTTAATTTTGATGATCTTGTTTCTGTTCTGCAACTCTGCGAAAGCTGACTGCCTGTGCCTGTAATTAACACTGGCTGAAGACAAGGATATGTGCACGATGTCAAGACTGTTGTCAGCCAGCACCTAAAATATGTTTGCTACAGAAGTAGAATATTCATCATTGAGCTCAACAAAGTCAAGACGTTTTTTATTAAAGCCAGTTTCTGCAGTAAAATGCTGGACACATGCAGGAAACATCTTGCAATTCTTCAAATTTGATGCATGTGTCAACACAGAAAATCTCAATGTGTTGTTAGTCAAGTCCTTAATGATTGACTCAACTCACTTCAGAGTGAGGACAATGGCCACCATCTCTGCCTTAGTGTGGCCACAGGTCATCTTCTTGCAAATGGCCAAATCTGGATACAGCTGGTGATCAAGCTTAGTGCCACAGTCTGCAACACTGTAAGAAATGTGATTGCACATGCAATGATAGATCCACGCCAACTCTGCTGCCATTGCCTGTTTATCAACTCCAGTTAATGGTGCTGCTTGAAAAAACTGTCAATCAGCTGAGTTCACAGAATGGTCTTCTTTTACATGAGTCCCCAAATAGCTGTGAGTTAGCAAGTTACATTTTCTACTGTATGCCACTGATATACTATTTTTACAAACCATGCAGTGAGCAGTGAACACGTTGTCCTGGACTGCTTCATACCATGCAAAATCAGTTTACCATTCATGATGAAACCATGACAGTCTCTGTTTAGCCTTCTCAGCCTTTACCTTCTTGGGTGCCTTGGCCATGCAGTCCTGGTCTGAATTATTGTCCATTCTTGCAATGCCTTCCCTTGTATCCATTAAGACTACAAGACTCAACGAGATGTGTTTAGTATCACGGAAATAAATGAATAAGGCTAAAACAGTAAACAGCAGAAATGGAAACAGAAACTTTAATGTTGTTATTTGACAAAAACAAAAAACTTGTAACTTTTAAGTACAACCAATCAAAAAATGAATTACCGATATTTACAGCATGTTCTGAATGGGCAGCATAGGTCTCAACCTCTTAAGGGGCCAGTGTAGAATATAGACTCTACCAATGTGTGACAAATAGTCAAAAAGTGGAACACCATATTTTTGCACTGCATGAAAATGTGACAGTTCTATGTGGCATGGCTATGCTGGCTGAAATGGTCTTTCTGCCAGAATTGAACACTTCACAGGTTTTGTATCAATTTACCCTCCCCTAAATAAGCAAAAATCTCTCTACTTCGACATCACTGAGACTATAGTACAATTACTGACTACACTGTGATTCATTACAAAAGTTACTAGAACATATTTTTATCAATCTACATTTGCTACACAATAAGTATGGCACTGTAGAATGACAGCTGATTATTCATATTAAAAAACTGCATCTAACTCAAAATTAAAACCATAATCCACAACAGTCTTGCATCAACTTAAATTTGCTGAACAGTAATCAGCATAAAAAGCGTTTCTGTTCTACAATAAGGAGCCAGTTCACACACAGTCAAATTACCTAGTTTGTTTGACTTTTGGGTTAATGAAATGTCAATAAATAAAATACATTATATCTGCAGAAACAATTCATGCATTGCAATCTCTAACACAGAAATACTTCTACTTAGCATAAAATGATTAAATGACATTAATCAACTATTTAAACAAAAAAGGCATGTACCAATTTCTCCAACCCCTCCACATCCTCTCCTTTATCAACTAAACCTGTAAAGTGTTCAGTTACACAAATGACTGGTCTGAATACAAACTATCCAGTCAGACTTTCCGAGCAATCAAATGTCAATAAATAAGTAAAATAATAAACAAATATGTGAATACTAAATTACTAAGTCATTAACAAATGAGCCCTACTCCTATCTTGGCAGTAGGAGCCATAAAATGTAACTCTGCCTAATTAATTGAAGAAAGCAGCTCTAGCTCTCAACCTGCCATCTCCAAAATGTGGAACACTTACTAACAGCTTACCAACAACTTCAACTGGGAAACTTGCAGGGTGGTTAAATGCATTACTTTATAGTTATATAAAAGTCATTTTGATCTTACCTCTCAACTGTTCCTGATTTTGCCCCAAATCTTAGCTCTGTCATGCTTAATCCCTTCTAAAACTATTTAACCTTCGGAGAAAAGGTACTATCTACACTTAATAAATAATGACAATAATTAGGGTTATAGACTTTTTTAACTTCAGAAAATATACAGCAATTCACATATTCTTATTCAGTCAATGTCTCATGTTAATAGTACTAATATTTTAAAAGTTTCCCTGATTATTTCTAGATTTATCCCTGACTCTGGTGAGATTGGTCCATGATTAGTTGAGAGCTATGATTTTGACAAATTGATATTATTCAGGATTATTTATCATGGATATGTAAAAAAAAATCTTAACTCTAACTAACTTAACCCTAACTGTGTGACTGACCCTATGAATGTGGTACACTCAACAGAAATTCAAATATTCAATTATTTCAGGCATTTTCAGCAAGTGTTAACATTAAATAGCTTACTTGTCTGATTCATTAGTTTGTAGTTATCCTGTTATAAAGTTGTCAGTCTTCACTTCAGCTCCACAAGTCCACATCCCCCTGTGTTGTAGAAAAGGTAGGTAGGATCATGAATAAAAAAAAAAAATCTAAATGCAACAACAAAGCCACCAAGATTATCCGTCAAATGATTTTCCATAATACCCTTTCGAAGATATTGCAGTGGTGCAAAAACTGTAGCACCATGCCATTGGTTGACTTCTGTGTGTCCTCATTGGTTTGCTTTGCATTAGAAGTTATCAGATTTGCTCATATACTACAATGCTAATTGGCTGTAATTATGGTATATGAGCCAATCAAAAATTACAAAGCGGAACCACCACTATTCAATGCAGAACAGTGGAAAAGTGACTCTCGTCTATGGAAATGCAGAGCATTCCACACACTATGGAGTGCTTGACAGGTAAGGTGGGCAGTGCAGCAAGTAAATGACACCTGGTAATGATAACAAGTAAATGACACCTGGTAATGATAATAAAATTTTTAATCCAGTTGATTCTCTGCCAAATCTCAAATCCATGACTTTTTATGTCCTGGACAGTCACTGCCCAGGACACAGGACACAAGATTGAAAAACAGGACTGTCCAGAAAAATGCAAGATAGTTGACAACCCTAGCTTGGGCAAGTCTGTCTCTAACATATACTTTTCCCAGTTCAGGCTCAGTATAACACTGGAGCTAGTCCATCTATTGGCACAGCTTCAGACAGTTTAGCACATACAGTATACCTGAAGGCATGATTTTAACATTATTTGAAAATGGAAAACCTCTGCAAAAAACTATGCATACATGTAACGCCACATAAAAGACACCACACCTCAGAACTTAACCAGGGGAAAAAAGTGTAAGTAAACTATGGGAAATAATGGATGGGATAGAGTATGGGCAAGATGTGGACAGATAATGTCTTACTAATTCTAAATTCTGTTTTATATGTGTAAGTGGTCTAAGTTGCAGGAATAATTGAAGACTGACTACTGCAACCAAATTATAGCCAGCTGTTTGTACTGATCCCTGCTTATTGAAACCAGTGGCATTGTATATGCCCGGTACTCAAATGGGAAGGAACATTGTGCCAAACCTTAGACACTAAAGATTTCTGGCATGCTATAATAGCTGCAGGATATGGTGCAAGCTGTGCAGGACATATACTTTTGTATTACGTGTTTGATTTTGAGGGCAAAAAATGCTCTGTTAGAAGTAAATCCTTGTGTAACATCCACCACAAAATGCATTATAGATTAATGTGCACATACACAACCAAGGAGTCTTTGCCCTTTAAAAGAGTTTATCAGCCATATTATTGTAGGCTTTTGACACTGATCTGCACACTTTGATTTCACAACATGTAAGGCAGTGAAAGCCTTTAATTACCTTTCTGAGCAGCCTTTCTGTATGCACTTCACTATTCTGTTTAGCTGTTTAGATGCCAATGGACACATCAGCTATTTTATACCAAAAAAGAACTATTAGTAATTACGTTCCTTGTATCACTGACCTATAAAACAACAAGCACAAATCACCTGATTCCCACCACTAGGTCAATTGATAGCTGGTAAGAAGTATTTCTTTTTTTTGCTTTGCACAGTCAGTATACTTGCCACTTCAAAGCCTCTTTGTACAATATCTGCAATCACAATGAGTGATACTTTGAAGGCATTTCACTATTTAGTACTTAATGATGTGTCTTATTCCACTTAGAAACTGATGCTCAACTGAATACTGTCACACTTTTCTTTTCCAAATAATTAGCTGCTTATTGTGGCAGTCAGAATGCAGAAAGGGTCTTAGACAAATTGAACATAGTCTTTTTCTTGTAAGTTTTACACTATATTTTTCACACCTTACTGTTTTCCTGTGGCATATCTGCTTATGTAAGATTTGTACTGTCCATCTTGTTTCCAATTCAGTTTGCATCAGAGAAGGCCTCAATAGTAATGGATGTGTACCTTGAGATCTTAATAATATAGACTGTAATGACTATTAAATGCTTCCTCCTGAAAGCAGTGTATTTTTTAAAACACCTTTATTAAATGATCACTTAAGACACAAGCAAACATGGGTCTATATCAGAATGACGAAACCTCACTTACGCAAATTCTGAAAGGCCGACACATAAACAGCAAACCACATGAACACCGAACGTCCTTAAGCGCAAAATTCAAAATACCGAATCACCATAGTTGTCCACACCATGTTTAATGAGGTAAAATGTCAGCTGGAGATTCCCTTATCTGGTATAGCTCCCTAACATAAATGTGCAATAGTTACTGACCTTAGGGTTAGGGTGCAGGTAAAGGTAAGTGCATATATAGTAATACATTCATATTTATTTTGTTTGGGTAGGTAGTACATAGCAGGCAGTGTAGTTGGCCAACTATGGCAATTCAATATTTTGTATTTCGCGCTTAAGGACGTTCGGAGTTCTTGCGGTTTGCTGTGTATGTGTCGGCCTTTCGGGATTCGCGTAAGTGAGGTTTCGGCATTCTAATATAGACCCGGCAAAGATACAGTAACAGAAAAGGAAAAAAAAAAACATATTTTTTTCCTTTTACTTACATCACATATATTTTCTTTCTTTATAACTATCATCAGTTCAGCATTACATAATTTACTCAATTCCTTAAACCTCACTCCTTCTCCTGAACATTACTTGACATTTATTGCTCCTATAATATCCATTTTTTTAAGATGAATGCAATGAATGACTTACTATGTAATATTCTGGTAAAGCTGGAGTACTTGAAAAAACAAAATGGTGAACAATGTGTCCATGCTAGTCTATACTATATCTTATGGAGGACTTTGCTCAGATTTGGCTACTTGGGTTTTCACAATGTACTTCTGGCCCCTGCATCATACGATCATGACCTGGATGACAGTACAGTTGTATAAGTAATCCTACCATAACGGTAGATGTTTGGATGATCGCTGATGCAGTAGCCTTAGCTGTATGGGTTACAACCTGCTAAAGATATAACCACTTCAGAGCACCTTCTATGCATCCAAACCACCATGCAGCTTGAGCTGAGCTAAAGAAAAAGACAGGCTTGGGTGCCAAGCCTTTCAGTGTTTTCATGCCAACAAAGAGAGGGGGGTTAAGCCCTGAAAGCACAATGCTAGGAAAAACAAAAATAAATATTCACAATTTCACACCCTGGCATAAAAACACACTTAAAGGAAGGGGCAAGGAGAGAGTGAATGGCTACTGCAGCAGTGATCATTTGATCATCAGGTGTTGTATTAAGTTTACTAACACAACTATATTTATTTATTTATTTTATTTATTTTACATTTGTTGACCAAGATAGTCTGACTGGATATATGTCCATTTTCAGCGGAGGCCTGGGGAGAAAAGATCCAAGATTATAATACACATTGAACATTTAGTAAATGCTAGTTTCAAGCAGATTACAGTCATAAGCAATGCCGGCATTTAGCACATATAGTACTAACTTATTATAAAACACTTTACAAAACATAACATTATTTTCAAAGTTACATATACATAACATTACATTCAGGTTTAAGACACATTGAGCAGCAGTTATACAATTGACCCTTCCTGAAATGGTGTGGTAGAAAAAAGTTAAAAGTAGTTGAAGGAAAGGCACCTAAGAAATAGAGAGGTGGCTAGTCGGGGTTACTGCAAGGACATAACCAATGAGTTTTGAAGTATTTCTTGAGTTTGTTTTTGAATCGAGTTAGTGAGGGTTCTCAGGTCAATTCATTTGGGAGTCTGTTCCATTTTTTCCAAAAGAGTTGGCAAACAGAGAGTCCCCGGCTGAGTAGTTGGATTTGTATGTTTGAACTAGGAGTCTAGTGGATAATCACAGTGGCCAGGTGCTGGTGTAGGGGCTGATAATATTTTTTAGTGCAGGTGTATTTTCTTGTTGGTAAAGGACTTTATGTGCCACTATTAGCTGGTTGAATTGCAGTAGGCTAGGCAGTTCAAGCCATCCTAGGTGATTTAGGATGTGACAGTGGTGTGTCCAGTAGGCTGTGCCAGTAGCAAATCTGGCAATGTGGTTATAGCAGGATGATAGTTTATTAAGATCTGTTTTGCTTAAGGTGGAGAATAGAGGTGAGGCATAGAGAAGAGTTGATAGTAGATGGGAACGGGCAATTGCAGTTCTAGCAAGTGGGGTAAGGAAAGGTTTGATTCTGTAAAGAGAGTCAAGTATTTTATAAATGGTTCTGAAAGTTTGATTGATATGCTTCTGAGGAGATGATAGTGCCATTGTTAGTGGTTATGTTGAAGGATGTCAGGGGGGTCCTGCATGTGGGGGCGCAGAGGAGCAGCTTAGTTTTGTTGGGGCTTAGGATTAGATGTTGATTGGAGAGCCATATTTCCACTATATTGAAGGTTGTTGTGTCTTTCGGCTTATCCCAGTTAGGGGTCGCCACAGCGGAATTCCGGTCCGCTAATGTTTGGTAGTGGATTTTTACATGGTGAGTTACCAGCCCTGATGCACAACCTTCAATGAAGGCATGCCCATTCACGCATGCCTCCACACAGAAGACACTCTAGCTGAGAATTGAACGTGACAATGTTTTGCTGTGAGGCGACTGTATTGAAGGTATTTTGGGTTAATGTGAATAACGTAGCTAGTTAGGTGTCAGAACAAATCAAGGTGGAGTCATCTGCATATTGAATGCAGGTAGCATCTGGAGTGACTGAATGAAGGTCGTTGATAAAGATGGAGAAAAGAAGGGGTCCTAGTATTGAGCCCTGTTGCCTGCCCTGCAGGTAGGATTGAAACCATTGGAGTGCTCGATTGTTTAAGGAGAAGGCCTTCAAGGTATTTATAAGCATTTTGTGGTCAACCATGTCAAAAGCCTGGAATAGATGTAGAAAGAGTGCTGAGGATAGCTTGTTATTATTGCAGTTGTGGTTAATAACATTAGAGAAAGAAAGGAGGGAAGATCTAGTACTGTGGTGTGTATTAAAGCCATGCTGAAAGTTGAACAACAGCTTGTTCTGTGTGAGGTAGTGCATGAGCTGTATGTGTACACACTTCTCCATAATTTTAGCTAGAGATGACAGAATAGCTATGGGTGTAAAGTTTGACAGTTCAGTGGAACTGCCTCCTTTATGGAGAGGTATGACATGGGAGATTTTCCATATAGTGGGTACAATAGCTTCAGATATAGCTCTGTTGATCAAGACTGAGATGAGGTATGCTATGGTGTCAGCAGCCTTTTGCAGATAGTCTGCTGGGAGGAGGTTGGCAGCCAGGGTGGTGCGTCTTAGTTTTTTAAGTAGGGCATGAATATTTATTTATTTATTTATTTATTTATTTATTTATTTATTTATTTCCAGTCTGATGACCGGGGAGGTCCACTGGACTCAAAGAGCCCATTTTCAGTGGAGGCCCAGGGAGAAAAGCTCCAATAATACATAATATGAAGTACAATACATAGTGGAAACAGAAACAAACTAAGCAAATTTTACATACAAAATAGCAAACACTAAACTAAAGTTAAACAGCAGCTTGGAAAAGGATGTAAAGCATATTTACATGTTTAGTGATTGAGAACAGTAGTACAAGGTTAAATTAATACAGAGGTTTAAATCATCTGAGAATGATATAGAAGTAACATTAGCATGGATGAGTTCTTTATGCATGAATATTAGCATGAGTTAAATTAATACAGATGTTTAAATCCTCAGAGTGGTATAGAGGTAGCATTAGCATGAAGGCAGTACATAGGGTTAATCAATAGTGTGTAAGGAAGAAGAAACTTTGTGTGTTATAAAGTATTTATGTATTAAGCAGGTTAGGTAGGTGGAGTGCAATTGCATTTCCATTTTTGGGAGAGGTAAGAATGTAGCTGAGTTTTGAAGTGTTCAGAGTTCTCAGAAATTCTTAGAGATGGGGGGAGAGAATTCCATTTTTTGGCAACGGAAAAGGATAGGAGAAGCTGACCAGTGGGACGTTTTGGTTTATAAACAGAGATTAGATTTTGGTGGGTAGATCTTAGAGTTCTGTTTGGGGTGTATAATGTTAAATGTTTGTTAGTGCTGGGAATATAGTTGGTTTGAAAGTAAGCTTGTGAGTGGTGATGAGTTGGAGGTAGTCAACGTAGTATGGAAGTTCTAGCCATTGCAGCTGGTGGAGAGGTTTACAGTGGTAAGTGGAGTATTTGGAAGTGGTGGCGAACTTTGAGATTTTATTGTAACAGGATTCTAGTTTAGAAGAGATGGAGGAAGATAGACTGGTTAGTAGGGGAGCACCATACATTAGTAAAGGTAGTAAGAAGGTAGTGGTGAGGGTCTGTCTTGTTGAGGGAGAGAGGAAGTGGGAGTTTCTGTACAGCATGCCAAGTTTCTGATGGGTTTTCTTTATATTTAGCTGAATATGGGTATCGAATTTTAGGTGTTTGTCAATAGTAACTCCAAGAAGTTTAGGAAAAGGAACAACTTATATAGTGGAGTGGGCAAGGCTTGTAATCTTGAAAGAGGTTTTGTCTAGGCAGATAAATTTTGAGGGAGAGAATAGAAGGATCCTTGATTTGTTGGCATTCAAAGAGAGGTGATTTTGGTACATCCAGTTCTCAGTAGTTCAGAAGGCAGTTTGAGTTTTTGTTTGGAGGTCAGAGAGGTTTGATGCAGAGCAAACTAAAGTTGAGTCATATGCATATTGTACTATCTTAGTGTTAGGAATGGCTTCATGGAAATCATTAATGAAGATATTGAAGAGCACATGGCCAAGAATGGATCCCTTGGGTACCGTGGTTGGGGTGGGAAGGAAGGCTGAGGTGCCAGTCTTCCATTTTACTGCCTGAGATCTGTCAGAGAGGTAGCTGCTGAACCAGGTAAGGGTGTTTTGTGAGAAGTTAAGATTGGAAAGGTGGTGAAGAAGGTGGGTATGGGAGACTGTGTCAAAAGCCTTGGAGAGGTCAAGGAGGACTGTGGATACAAGTTTTCCAGAGTCACGGGCATAGTTTACGATGTCTAGAAAAGAGAGAAGAGCTGTTATTGTGCTATGGCCAGGACGGAACCCATGTTGTGTTGGGGTGAAGAGTTGGTTATGTGTAATGAATGGCATGAGCTGGAGGTGGATGCATTTCTCAAGAATTTTTGAAATGGGGAGAGAATTGCTAATGGTCAGAAGTTGGAGATGTTATTATTTTTGCCTCCTTTATGGAGGGGTAGGATAAAGGCTGTACGCCACAGTTTGGGGACATATGATTCTTGTATAGATCTGTTGATGAGTATGCTAATGGAGATGATGATGCTGTCTGCTGCAATTCTTAAAAAGAGTGAGAGGATATTGTCAGGGGCATTGGGGCAAGGCTTAATCTTAGAGAGAAGTGTTTTTATATATGAGGTGGGGATGGGTTTGAGGTGGAATATGGGAGGTGAGTTTGGGGTAGACGGTTGGGCAGAGGGCTTGATTTGGGGGGAGGTGATGTTGTTTGGGAATGTTTTAGTGAATTCTGCTATAGAGTTAGTAAAGAAGGAGTTGAACAGAGTAGCTATTTCTGGATCAGATTTATTAGTGTCAGGGCAAGGGTTGTTTTTGGTGCCTGGGTTGAGAAGTGAGTTGATGGATTTCTAGAATTGTTTGGGGTGAGAGGAGTGGTTAGATTGGAGTTTGATATAGTATGCTTTTTTGTCTTGTATGATACATTTTTTGGCTAAGTTGTGGAGTTGTTTATATTTATGAAGGGTGTCTGGGTGCCTATTACAATGGTAGAGTTTGCAGATCTTGTCACTTTGTTGCATGTGTGTTTTGGTATCTTTACTAAGCCAAGGGGCGGAATTGTTTTTTATACGTTTTATTCTTGGAGGAGTTTGGGAGTTAAGAGTGTCTAAGAAGGCTGAGTTTAAGAATTCAACAGTTTTTAGAGTGTCCCAATTTATCAGTTTGAGAGAATTGGAAAACGTTGCATAGTTAAAGTTGTTGAGATTCTGAGTATGGATATATTGGTGTAGATGAGGAGAGGAGGGGGTTGCTCTATGGATGAAGGCTGGTAAGTGATCACTGATAGAGTCTGGTAAGGTGCCAGTGTGGGAGATTTTGTTTGGGTGGGAGACAAGGATCCAGTCCAGTATGGAGCCTGGGGGGGTATTTTTATTAGATCTGGTTATAGCATTTGTGAGTTGAGTGAAATTACATAGATTGATTGAAATGGTGGGGTTATTGGCAGTAATTTTGTTCCATTCAATGTTCACATCTCCTAGGATGTATGTCTCAAGATTGACATTATATGAGGCCCATAGAATAATTTCCTCAAGTGTGTTAATGTTGTTTCCAGGGGGGATATAGAGGGCTATAACACAAATGCTTTTCTGGTTATTTAATTTGAGAATTCCTATGACTAGTTCAGAGTTGTTGAACTGTGGAATATGATTTTGGTAGGGAGTGATGGAGAGTAGGCTAGAGTAGATTTAGGCTACTCCTCCACCCTTCATTTTTAGGTGATCTTGTCTAAGTACTTGAAACCCAGGGGGTAGTATTTCAGAGTCTGAAATGTTGGGTTTTAGCCATGTCTCAGAGACAGCTGCTATGTCTGGTTGGGTATGGGATAGCCAAGCGTGGAAGTGGGCTAACTTGTTTCTTAGACTCTGGGCATTGATGGTCAAGATCTTGAGGTATTTAGGGTTGGTAGTATGGGTGGTAATGGGGGGAGATGGATTGCTGCTGGTATTAGGTCCTGGGTTGGGGTGTATGTCTCCTGCTAGGCATAGGCAGTTAAATGGGAATGACAGCAGGGGTTTGGATTTGCTCCTAGAGTTTGGTGGGAGGTACAGTAGTGCTTTGGGAATATGATGTTTCATTGAGGAGGATAGGAGTTTTAGTTTAAAGCAGAGAAGTGGCATTGGAAGCACTAGGGAGGAGGATATAGTGTGGAAATGAGATGTAGCAGAGTTATGATGTGCGTTAGGGGTGATGGTGGGGTGAAGAGGCGATAGGAAAGAAGGGGGTAGTTTGCAAGAGGAATAGGAGGTAGCATTGTACAGAGGTATAAGGAGTAGTATGCTAAGGGAAAGGATGGGAATGGTTTGAAGAGACATGGTGTGGTTTAGGTATAATGGAATAGTTGGATGTTGGGTGTTGAGGATGTAATAGGATTATTGGTGACAGTGTAGGATGGAGGAGTATGGAAGTGTATCTAGAGCTTTAAGAGTTAGGGATGGGGGAGGGGTGAGAGAGTATTGGAGGATGGGAAGGGATGGGATAGAGAGGAAATGAGAGTGGATTGGGTGAGGCAGGGGGAGAGGACTTATGGCTAGAATAAGTGTAGGGGCACCGCGGGTGGGAGGGAATTGGGGGTAGGGGAGCGAGTGAGCCCACAGGGTGAATGGAGTGGGTAGAGCCAAGGAGAAAGAAGAAGGCAAGACTGTGAAGAACAATTAGTGGTTAGGTAGGTAAGCACAGAGGTAAGGAAAGTATGGAGAATGTAGCACGTGTTTACTGTAGTTGTATGCATCACATAACACAAGTCTCCAGCCAAATTCCATGTAAGCATAACAGCATATGTAACAGTAAACAGTTTCTGTAGTAAAAGCAATCACTACGTCAGTTAGATAAGTACTTCAGTTGGAAAACATAAACATGCCTGTTAAACCAGGTGCACCACAAACATTTGAGAAGAGCTTAAACACTTGCAGGCACTTACTTGCAGGTGTGCACACTGAAAAGGGTCTGGGGAAGCTTCCTCACCACAAGCAGGCCAAAAGATAACTTTCAAAATGGCACTGCTCAAGGAGACCCACTAATATAGACTAGTTAATGTGCATGGGGGAGGAGGGAGATACAAAATGTGGGAAGGTATAACCAGAAAAAGCAGGTAGAGATCTGGCCCGGCCCCTCACAGAAGACTGCAAAGAAAAGCAATCAGCATAAGAAGTGGAAGCCTTGGAGCTGTGATTTAAGTGTAAGCAAGGAAGAGGTAGAAGCAGGAAATTAGGAGTGTAAGCAGTTACTGCAGAAACACTACTTTATGGCCTTGGTGTGCAAGTAATACATTGGAAGGTAAATCTATCTGGGGGACAAAATACACCAAGTAAGTGGTACGTGCCTTACTTTACAAGTATGCAGTGTGGATGCAGATCTATTTGGGACAAGATACAGCAAGTATATTGTTAAGTTATGCCAACCAGTGGTAGTAGACAAAGCTATAGTTGCCTTGAGGGGGGGGGGGTGCTTGCAGGTGTGCACGCTGGCCAAAACTATGTTTAAAAAATAACTAGTAAAAGTAACAAATGTGCTGTAAAAGGAAATGCAAATAACCAGTCACAATGTTTAAAACATAACTGTTAAGGACCAAATTTACTAATAACAAGAACTGTAAATATCCAGTCACCTGTGCAGACTGGTCTGGTAGGTATCCTTATTAAAAAGTGTTATTTTTGGCTTGCAAAAACTGTAGGGAGAAACCAGACCATAGCAGTGGTTTTATCTGCTAATGTTGCAGTTGCTGGTGGGGGGGAGGAACCCGAGCTGTGATGATGCAGGTAGACCAAGTGTGCTATGCAGACTTGTCTGGTAGGTATCCTTATTAAAAAGTGTTATTCTTGGCTTGCAATAACTGTTAGTGAAAACTGGACCGTAGCGGAGGTTTTATCTGGCAATGTTGCAGTTGCTGGGGGGGGGGGGGCTAGCTGCAATGATGCAGGTAGACTAAGTGTGCTATGCAGACATGTCTGGTAGGTATCCTTATTAAAAAGTGTTATTCTTGGCTTGCAATAACTGTAGGGAGAAACCGGACCACAGCAGTGGTTTTATCTGGCAATGTTGCAGTTGCTGGGGGGCAGGGGACCCGAGCTGCGATGATGCAGGTAGACCAAGTGTGCTATGCAGACTTGTCTGGTAGGTATCCTTATTAAAAAGTGTTATTCTTGGCTTGCAATAACTGTAGGGAGAAACCAAACCGTAGCAGTGGTTTTATCTGGCAATGTTGCAGTTGCTGGGGGGGGACACGAGCTGCGATGATGCAGGTAGAACAAGTGTGCTATGCAGACTTGTCTGGTAGGTATCCTTATTAGAAAGTGTTATTCTTGGCTTACAATAACTGTAGGGAGAAACTGGACCATAGCAGTGGTTTTATCTGGCAATGTTGCAGTTGCTGGGGGGGGGGGGGGCCGAGCTGCGATGATGCAGGTAGACCAAGTGTGTTGCAGGTGTGCACACTGAAAAGGGTCTGGTTAGGTAAGGGTCTGAATAAGTTGAGTAGGAACAGGTTGGAAGGTAAAGTATGTTTGGGTACTGGGTATGGCTGCATTAGAATTAGAGCCATTGGGAGAGAGTTGGCTGGCTAGAGACTGGATAGTTTCTGTGAAGAAGGTGTTGAAGTTATTAGCAAAATCTACTGGGGATTTTTGTTGGGGAGCAGAGGGTGGTTGTGTGGTGGCTTTGCCTGGGTCGAGTAGTTTATTTATTCCTGCCAAGAACTTTTGAGGTTTGTTTTGGGGTTTTTGCAGTAGATGGTAGTAGTAGTTCTTTTTGTCTAAGATTATGGAGTTTTTGGTGTCATCCCTTAGCTGTCTGAATCTTAGTTGATCAAGTGGGGCTTTTGTTTTTTGGTAGGTGGTCCATGCTTTGTTTCTGAGTGAAATTTTGGTTTTGGTATCTTTAGAAACCCATGGTGCAATATTAACTTTGGTTCTAGTAGAGTGGCTGGGAGCATGGGAGTTAAGAATAGCAAGGAATTTGGTGTTAAAGTATGCTACTGCTTCATCTAGAGGGAGACGTTTTAGTACTGACCAGTTGCATGCCTTAAGTTCATTTTGAAACTTGGTGAGAATAAAATTCTTGTTGTTTCTTAATGTTCTATAGGTGTGTTGGTAGGAGTAGTCTACTTTGAGCTTGATTATATAGGTGAGACAGTGGTCACTTAGGTCATCAGGTAAAGTGCCTGTTTTATAGGATTGAAGATGGGTATTGACAAGTATCCAGTCTAGGGTACTTTCCTTGTTATTGGATTTTCTTGTCCTGGTGGGGGAGGTTATGATTTAAATAAATCCATAGAGGTTTATGTGGGTTTTGGAGGTTTCACAAGAGCAAGTGTTCCAGTCAATGTTGAAATCCCCAAGAACAATTGTTTCTTGGGGATAGTTATTGGATAACCAATATAAGAAGTCTTCTAAGGTTCCTGTGTTCCTCCCTCAAGGAATGTAGACACAGACAATGTTTACATTTTTGAAAATGGTATTTAAAGTCTCTCTGGTCCTAACACTAACATTCATTGTATTGGGGTTTGTCAGATGAGAAATCACTTGGTGAAGTCAACAAATTTCTTTAAACCCAGGTCTCCCATACTATCTTCATCATATTGATCACTACTGCAGTAGCCTAACTATATGGGTAGTTTAGCCTAGCTTAGTATAGTTGGAAGTCAGAAGGGGAAGAGTCCAGGAGCCCTGGAAGAATAGTCCTAGCAAAGACTAATCCAACCTAGAGAAGGAATCTAGCTTGTAATGCTTTGCAAACATATAGAGGACCAAGTTGCAACTTGTAAAATAATGCCAGAATGCAACCCTTCCAAAAGGTCATAGATGAAGCCAAAGCCCTGTTACAGTGGGCCTTGATCCTGCCTGCAATACTTCTGTTGTGGTGAGTATAACAAAAGATAATAACCCAAGACAACCATATGGAAATAGCTTGTTTTGGCTCACATTTTCTATTCTTCTTACCAACACATGAAATGAATAATTGATCCAAAGACTTGAAATATTTAGTTCTGTCAAGATGGTACTCAAGTTGTTTATGGCTATCAAAGTTAGGAAGTGTCCTTGTTCCCTCATTTTTAGGTTCAGGAAAGAAAGTGGGAATATGGATAGTTTGGATTAACATGAACATGGATACCACTTTAGTCATAAAAGGATTAATTCTCAAAGAAACCCTGTCTCTGTGTAAATTAAGATAGGGTTGACTCACTATCAGAGCTTGCAACTAAGATACTCTTCTTGCAGAAGTCAGAGATATCAGTAAACCAGTTTTTCATGTTAAAAACCACAAGTAAACCAGATTAGCTGGTTCAGATAGAGCCAGTGTTAGACTCTCTAACACAAAATTAAGATCTGAAGTAGGGGGCACCAGTTTTTGAGAGGTCTCTTATGCAAAACCCCTTTCAAAAACATTTTGACATGACAATACATTGAAAGAGGAGGATCCATAGGCAATACTGCTGAAATGGTTTGATGGCTATGTTGTTGACACCATCTAGAAAACCTTTTCCATTTGTTAATACATGTTTTTTTTCTTTCTGACAGCAGGCTTTCTTGTCTCCATTAAGCAGGTGCCTAAAGGGAATTAAGGCTCTATCATCCATGTAGTCAGTTGAAGTTGACTGGAGTCGGCGTGTAGCAAACACCGCTGTTCTTGTGTGTGAAGATCCATTCTGTAAGGAAGTTTGTGGTAACTGCCCCTGACCATTTCCAATAGAAGGGAGAACCATTGTTGCCTGTACCATAAGGGAGTCACCACAATGATCTTGGGAAATTCCTTCTGAAACTTCAGAAGTACCCTGATATCAATGGAAAGGGTGTTAAAGCTTAGAGGAAGATTCATGTCCAAGGAAAGTTAAAGGCATCTGTTTCCCAGGCCTTCTTGCATGGAGTCCTGGGGCAGAATCATGCAGTCTACTTGAGGAACTCCCTACAGATGGATCAGATTTTGTTAAGACCCCCTGTTCTAGCTTCCATTCCCAAAGGTCTGCACTTGTCCTGCTCAGTTTGTCTGCTGTATAATTTTATTCTGACAGAATGTGAGATACTTCTAGAGTGAGACTGTGCTGTGAAGCTATATCCCAAGCTAACATGGCTAGTCTGCAAAAGGGGTGCAGCCTGCTTCCCTCCTGCTTGTTGATGTTTCACATGATTGTGGTATTGTCTATAACAACTTAAAAAGGTCCAGCGGACAAAAGATGATTCAAAGTGTCAAGTTCCTTGATCAGGGCAAGCATTTCTTTTATATTTATATGCTTGCATCTGTCTGTGGTGTCCTGCTCACCTTACACTTTCATCTCTCCTGAAACTGCTCCTCAAGCAGTCTGAGGCATTTATGGTGGCTAACTGCTTTGATTAGAGAAGGACAAAGGGAGACCTGGGTTTAAAGAAATGTATTGATTTCACCAAGTGATTTCTCTTCTGACAAACCCCAGCAATGGGATTTGAAAAGACAATTGATGTTAGTTTTAGGACCAAATAGACTTTAAATACCATTGTATTTTTCTTGTGTGGAGTCTTGTCAGGGTTATCATGAGAATCATATATGCCATGAAACCAAAATCCTGAGGTATTCCCTCACAGTGACCAAAGTCTGAGTGGAAAAACCTTAGAATCAAAACTAGAAATAGATTTGTTTTCCTGTGGAAGAAAAGCTCTTTGAACTGAAGTGTCCAACTGACTTCCTTGTGAAGAAGTCAAAAATGGCCTTTGAACATTCTCTTGGAATCCCAACTTGTGTAAGAGATCTCTCACTCAAGCGAGACAATCCTGACACATTGAAAAAAGACTATAAAAAGAGAAGCAGTTCATTTAAATGTGGAAAAATGTTGAAACCCTGTAGCCTGCAATACGCTATGACTCGAGATAGACACTTTGTGAACACTCTTGGTACATAGAATAGTCCAAAGGATAAGGCAGAGAACTGATAATGTGATCCAGATGCATAAAACCTTAAGAAACACCTGAAGTCTGGATGAATAGGGAAGTGATGATAAGCATCTTTTAAATCAAGTGTTACCAGGAAATGTAAATGAAAAATATGAGGTGACAGATTGTGAGGCGATAGAATTTTGAACTTGAGCAACATCACAAACAGGTTTAGGAAAGAAAGAGCTAGAAATGGTCTTCAAGCATCTTCATTCTTTGTCAATAAAACATCCTCAAACAAAAATATTTCCCAGCCTGTGAAGGAGGAACTGGTTCTACCACACCCCGAGAAAGCATATGTTGAAGGACAGGGCGTCCAGTTTGATGGTTGAAGAACTTCCCCCTGGAAAGGATTGATGTTCTCCAACTGCCATTAGTAATCTTGATGAATGATCTTCAGAAACTAATAGTCATCTTCCAAAGAGAAAAGTGGAGATTCATACTTTCTAAAAGGGAAAAGGCTGGACAGGGTGGGAGGAACCAAAAAAGAAATCTATATCCCAAGGAGAATTTAATATCTAATTTTCAATTCATCTGGGAGGTTGAACATGCAGCCAGGCAAACCTCTTCAAAATAGTAGTAGTTGCCATAGCCCTAGAAGAAGTATCCATCATACACTGTAAACAATGAGCTATGACCTGTGAAATGGAAGAAACAGAATCATTTAAAGAAAAATTTTCCTCACAAGAAGAAACTTCAGGCAAAACATTCCTCATATGTTCACAATTAGTCAGAATAAACTGTACTTATGTATTATCGCAACGACATTTCAGTACTTGCAGAAATCACAATGTTTCTGTGAAATGAGGTCTGCTAAGCTATGAACCATTATTTTTGTTGTTAAACGTGCCAGCTTTAGTGTTTTCCAGGATTAGATTGTACTGATAGAACGTGATTTGCTTTGAGCAAGAATGAAGAAGTGTTTCATTTGTGGAAAGGCTTAAAATCTGTTTTTTATGTGTTAGAGAAGACTGAATGCATGTTGTATATTAATACGTATAATTGCAACCACATTTCAGTAATGTTTCTGTGAAACGAGGTCTGCTAAGCTAGGAAGGGGTGTATGAAGTCTTCAGAAGTGTTGTGTGCGAGTGTTTCTTTTTATATTGGAAGAGGAAAAACTTGAGAAATCGTCTTCCCTGGTAATGGCCTTTTCAGCCTTAGAAGGAGGAGTGCTGCTTGTTAGTGATTGTTCCTCATCAAACTCATACAACTCACCACCTTCACCAAAAGGCAACCAGCCCATTTCAATTCTGTTTAGATGTACACACTGCAAGGAGTGATTGTTATGTTTGGGACGTGTGTGTATGTGTGTGTGTGTGTGTGTGTGTGTGTGTGTGTGTGTGTGTGTGTGTGTGTGTGTGTGTGTGTGTGTGAATCATTCAGCATGTGCAGCACCTGTTGGTAGCACTGTAAGTCGCTGCTGTGGCAACACAATTTGACATAACCGTTTAACACCCCCAGCCGAGGAATCTGGATGGGGGAAAGGTATCACTCCCTGAGGAATCACTGTCCCCTTAGTCAGAATTTCTTGCAAGCACCTCTTTTTGGGATTGTTACTGACCCTGTGTAGTCACACTGAATATTCCTGAGCAAACTCCCTTTGCTGAGGTTGTCATCAGCAAGGCAGTGTTTGCGATGCAGCGTTACACAGTGGAGTTCACCAAAATAATGACACACGCCTAACACGAGTCCAACATTTGAAGTTTTTTTCTGCTCCCTGCCTCAACCCATTGGAGACACATCACTACTTAGTTGCAGACACACTCCTTTAAAGCTCAACAAACCCATTTTCTGAGAAACACAACAAAGTATGCCAGTTCTGAAATGTGTTTGCGATAATACATAAGTACCGAATAAACTTTAACTTATTAGCTTGACAGTCCAAAATTCTGAAAATCAAAGTTACAGAAGCATACACTTTCTTCCACATACTTATCAATAATCTTCCCAGTCCTTGTCAGAAGGAGTAGGACTGGAATTAACCAAATGTGTAGCAGCAGTAGGATTAACTAAAGCTATAGCTACAGAGTCAAGTTTGGGACGAGTGTATAAAAACGTAAAATATTGTGGAACTTTATACATTGTATCTGCATTTCTACAGGCAGCAGGCTGACTGTCAGAAAAACTGCAGACAGTAACACATACATCCTCCAAAGCTAACAGAAATAGAGGAACAAATGAAGGTTCTAGAAATTCCTTCTGTAACAACTCATAGTATTTTCTGAGGGTATGAGAAAACTCAGTGTTCTTCTACTGAAAACACTGGTACATTCTGGAACTAGTCCCAGAAAAAGATACGCTACCCCCGGGAGAATAAGTAACTGAGCTCTCCTCTGAGTCTGAATCAAAAAAACTGAAGAGTAAACCCTGTATCTGTCCATTTATCTTCCTGTCCAGGTTCAGAACCATGAATTTCTTCAGGAAAAAATGTATGTCTCTTTCTTTTACAATAGCTTGAGTTAAACCTTGAGTTAGACTCAATAAGCTCCTCCTGTCTAAGGAAGTTTTAGGAGTAGAAGATACATGTTTAGTTTTCTGTTTCTTTCTGACAGGAAAAAAATGGCCAACAGTGTTATTAATGGCAGTGGCAGCTTCCCCAAGAATATGCACAACATTATGACTAAGCAGGGAAGTCCTCCCTGTTCACTCTCCAAGGACCAAAAAAAGTTGCTCTTCCTTGCTCACTGAGTGGATCCCAACAGCCATAGAGGACATGGCTAACTCCCAGTACATAGTGGCAGTAGTTGCTACACCAGAGGGGTCCAGGGTAAAAGATGAGTGGTCTGAGGAGCATGCTATGACTACAGCAAAATCACCCACCTGCAGCTGAGGCAATTTGCTAGCTTGTTGTGGTGCAAAGGCTGTATAACTGATGTTTCCTTCTTTGCAGCCGGAAGAAGGATTGATCATAGCACCAGCTGTTTGTTCCATGCCAAGCCAAAGATGGTGCTTCTTTCCCAAAGAAAACAAGCAACAAAAGCTGATAAAACTTTTAAGTTTTTAAAAGCCACTTTGTGGTAGATTTTTCCCCAAAGGGAACTTATCTGCCCAACAAAGGAACAGCACAAGCTGACCGTCAATCCTCAAAAGCCCACTAAGGAGTGTTCTCTTCAATGGCAGGAAAGTCTGAAGGGCTTGGCAGTCAAACCAGTGTTTTTAGTCAGCACAGCTTGAGCTGAATGGTTGTTTACATGCAAGAATGTTGCTCAGAAGCTGTGCAGGCTGACTGGATGTTATATCCTTGACAGGATATAAACCATATCTAGTGCAGCAGTGATCAATATGATGAAAATCTAATGGATCCAACCCTGGACGTTAAATGAACAAAGTTTTAAACTGTATTGAATAAGGTGACTAAAATCACACTGCATGTTTAAGTCAGAGCCATACCTCATAATTAAAAACACAAAGATAAGCTTCATTAGTAAGATCCATGTGTACAGTTCATATGTTCTGACTAATAATGCAGTGACTAACATTAAAACCTGTTTGCTGGAGGACTGAGTGTTTCTTATGAGGATGAAGTGCCTTTGAAAAATTATGTCATCAGTAGTCTGCAATGAATCAACTTCTGTCTGGATCCAACAAATGGATTGCAGCTGTCTGTGTGCTTCTGTATTCGTGAATGCCTTTTATATAGTGAATACATTTAGAACATGAAAGACTGAAACATTTTTGTCAAGATTCTAAAACTAGCTTGCACATAGCAGGTTAAATGTACAGAGTATTATGAAGTTATTTGTACTGCAGTGCATAATATTATATTTATTTCTTTTTGTGCATACAAAGTGGGTAAATATCTATGTCTTCAGATTTCATTTATCTATTATTGAATGCCTTATGGTTGAAAATCCCAACAAGCATGCTGTGTTCCCCTAAAGCTGCAAACCAAATTATATTTTCAGATATGTAAAATAAAATGAAATATTCTTCTTGTGGACATTTGGCTGTAATGTCTCACTTCACATTACCGGGTATACAAAACATGCTGCATGTGAGACAACCAAGACCATGTTTTTATATGGTGCTTCACAATTAAAAATTGCTCCACATGACATTTATAAAGATAAAATAAAGCAAAATATTCCTCTTGAATTTATTTCACATTTACTTCTCATAAATGTATACCACAGAATAGTGCTCGACAAGCTATTTAAATGCATAATTGTGTAAGAATTTACCAAAACAATATTTGTGCAAGTGATCACTGTTGCAGTATTAATAATGTATGAGAAGTACCCTCTAAGGATACCGTATGTCTGGCCAGCAGACTCAGCCATGGACAAAGTCCTCTCACACTGTACGTACAAGATATGCCCAATGTGTGTGACTCCTAAAATGAGCAAAAGGAATGTGTGAGCATAAAATAACAAAGATCGTTCTTGCCCTAGACCAGAAGCCACATATATAGGTAAGGCAAAAATGAAGAGAAAAATATACAAATGCATGTCTATACATGATAACTGGAAGAGGGGGCAAAGGAATATGATATCCATGCCTCTCAACTGTCCAGATTTTGACAGAATGCCCAGCTTTTTGCCTCATATTTCTGGTCTGTTTCTCATAAAATCTGTGATTTTCTGGATTTTTGTGGTATATCAGTGAGGATTGAATTCACTAAATGGTACTTGCGTATTATTGCAACCACATTTGGAATGGTATGAAACGTGAACGCATGGCATTGCTGACTGACTGCAATGATCGGTGATTTAAATGAGTGAGTACAATGCTCAGTGATTTTTGGGTTAGTCCAGCAGGACTGAAAGGCGATCGGTAACACCTGCCATTTTCTGCATGTTGGGATACCATCCTTGTCATCAGAAACTAACAGGGTATACTTTTTCTCAGCTGAAGCATCCGATGCACTATTACATTGATATAATTGTTGCCTCATTGAAAGGGTGAGCTGTTTGCTCACTTTATATGATTATCTGAAGTGGATTGTGAAGTCTGTATGTGGCGATGACTTCTGTGTGTAAAATATATGGTAGCTGACATGTTTATGTTGTGATGGTGAAGGCTGCAGTCAGACTTCATTTCCTTCAGACAATAAATGGGAACAAAAATCCTGTTCTACACATGTTGGAAGTTTGCAAAAAATAAATATTATAAATCTGCCCCTATTTTTGGCTGTTTGCCATTGCATTGTTTCCCTGTTTGCCTAGATTGTTTGTGGCAACTTTTGGCCATTCATGGCTCGGGCTACTTTTATATGTCTGTCGTACGTTGGTGATGGAATTGTTATGCCACCCCTGTCGGCATCTTTCTCATTACCAGAGAAATGCCACATACACATATCGGGAAGATAGGTTTATAAAACTTTACAAAAAAAAATAGTGCAATGAATCATTTCTGACAAAATAATGTTAAAAATTTTGGCTGTACGCGAAGGACATGTCAATCTTGCAACAGTGAGTTGGTTGCAATGAGGTTGCAATAATACGTAAGTACCCACTAAATAATGGCAGGCATTTGAGTTTCAGACTTCACTGTCCTTCAGAAAATGCATTGTAACACAAGACCTTTTTATTCTAGCAACTTTCTAGGTTTATTAGAGCAATATTTAAAATTTGTCGCCCCCCCCCCCCCATTTTGTTTGGCTTTATCCAGATATTTTGTGCTAAGAAGTTGAGAGCTATGGTGATGTCCACCTTGGCTAGAAAAAAGAAAGATAAGGGGGAAATTAGGGTAGTGACTAATACTAAACAATTGTCAGTCAGACATCTTACACAACTGTGCTATCTCCTTCCTTGATCGTTGCTGTAGTATTAATAATGTATGGAAAGATTCGAGAGCTTTTCTAGATAGTGAAGGAAAAGGACTTGAGTAAGCAAGCTGGTATCCAAGAATTCTTGAAGGCTATATCTAGCAAAGCTAGCTCTAGACCTAGAGAAAGCATCAATCTTATAAAGCTTAGTTAAATTCTAAATGGCTATCCAAGAGGTTGCTTCTAAAATGGATCAAGTCTCCATACCTTTGAAAAAGACTCCAAAAGAAATGACAGCTCTGGTGAAATGGGTCTTTCTGTGACCTGAGAGATATTTCCCATGGAAGTAATATCAGAAGGTGATGTCTAAAGCGATCCATGTTGATATCATTTGTTTGAAAACTTGGTAGCCCCACAGCTTTCTCCTGAAAGAAAAAAAGTTGGTCAGACTTTCTGATAGGTTTAGTTTTGACAAGGTGAAATCTGAATAGATGATGGACATCTAAAGAATGCAAGATAATTTCACTTTTGTTCTGAAGAATAGGAAATCTTACAGACAAATATAAAGACAGCTCATTAACTAACCTAGGCATAAAGGAAGGGTTTGTTTTGAGGGCTATGCAATCCTTATGAAAAGGAGGGCAAGCTATCAAGTGGTTGCACATCTGAACCCCCCCCACACATTTTTCCTGAGGTAAGGGCTATGAGCAATAATGTTTTCCAAGTACAGAATGTAAGAAAGGTAGAGGAAATGGGTTCAAAATGAGGGTTTATTCTTCTAGAACATAATTCGAATCCCAAGGGGAAACAGACTTTCTTAGTGGGCCATTGTGAAGGACAGCTTTTAAGAAATGTTTGACTTCAAAACATGTGGGCAGAGGTGGATTTAAAGGTTGGCAGCCAGAGACTGCTGACAAACATGCTTTTAAAGAAGAAAATACCAGCACTGAGTTGAGCAGGTAATACAAATAAGAAAGAATGAGAATGATACTCATTTGATAAGGGCCTTGTTTTTTGGGGGCACCTGACAGAAAATCTCTTTCATTTAGAAATATAACATTTTCTTGTAACAGGTTTTCTAGTCTCTTGTATTACATGTATCACATCCTTTGAGAAAATGAGCCTAAATGAGCCTAAATGGAATCAAAATCTGATCATCCAAAGTGTTAGATCTAGGCTTTTTAGGTTTGTTTGAATGTGTGAGTCCTTGTGCTGTGTGAGCAAGTCCATTCTGTGAGGTAACTTATGGTGATTGCCCTGGGCCAGATGGAAGAAAAGTGAGAACCAGTGCTGTCTGGGCCAAATGGAGGTCATCAGTAAAATGTGTGTTTTGTCCTTCTTGATATTGAGCAGGGATTTTGGAATTGGGGGAAGCAGAGCAAAGACATAGAGGAATTTCTCCTTCCATGACAAAGACATGGTGTCCACTTTCCAAGCCTCTAGGCATGGTATTCTGGAGAAGAACAGTCAAAGCTACTAGTTGTGGAAGCAAATCAAATCTATTTGAAGAGTACCCCACTAACGTACAATCTGCAGGAGCACCTCTCTGTCCAGCATTCATTTGTGAGGATCTGCCTTACATCTGCTCATGTAGTTTGCCACAGTATTTCTCTGTAAGAAAATGTAAACTGTATTCAAAATCAGAATCAGAATCACATTTATTGGCCAATTATACACAGGTACAAGGAATTTGACTCCAGTTTTAGTGAGTCTCCAAGTATGAATTACATAAATTACATACATGCAACTATTAAGAACAAGACAAAAAGTAAAAAAAAAAAAAAAAATCTCAGGGAAAGATTGTGCTGATTAGTTAATGTATGCAACAAGAACCAAAAACAGAAATACTAGCAAGGCTACCAGAGTATGAAGAAACATCCTTTTTAGGATAAAAGTGCTCAACTATAAATAAATTGTTTGCTGGACATTCTTTTCAGTCTTGCCTTTCTACCACTGAGTTGCTGTCTCTCAGTCCAGTATAGACTTAAGGTACCACGGAATCATCAACATACCGAATCTGGCAAAAAGTGTTATTTATACAGTGGAAGCCATGTACCACTTGACTCTCAGAATCTCTCTTGCTGAGATCAAGTGTAGAAAAAGGAACACAATTTTAATTGCATTTTGTCTTGAGGAAGGAAAGCTATTATTGAAACACTATTACGTCTGCAGCCTAGAAACAAATTCTTAGGAAGGAAGTAGGACAGATGTTTTAAAGTTTATGATGAACCCAGGCAATGAAAAAGATATGTGATGATGCCTGCAAGAAGCTTGTCTCTCGATGAAAATATGAAAAGAAGATTATAGATAGGTGTAAATATAAATCGTATGAAGCCTACAAAAGACAATAAAATGAGCCAGGCAATTTGTGAACATTTTTGGGGAAGTAGAAAGATCAACGGACAAAGCCGAAAATTGAAAGTGGAAATATAATGCTCACAATCTAAAGAATTTTCTGTGGTCTGGATTTATTGGACTGTGCAAATTATATGTCTTTTATATTCATTGTAGCAAGGAATGGCTAGGGAAGGATCATTTGCAGAAGATTTTGCAAAGTTAACATTTTGAATATTGATGCAATTAAGAAGCTGCTGAGAAATGACAAATCCAGAATGGGTCTCCACTTTCCCTCCTTCCTGGGAACTAGGCAGACCATTAAGTGAAACCTTTTTTTTTCTGTTGGTGGGGAGGAGCTACCTCTACAGTCCTTTGTTGAACCAACTAATTTGAATAAGTAAAACCAGAGGTTGTTGGCATGAAGAAGCCTGTGGAATACCTGAGTTCAATGAGGGAATGAGCCAAGACATCTTGTAGCAACTCTGTATGATGCTGAGGACCCAAATGTCTGAAGTTATTTTAGTTTCCTAACAGAAAAGGAAGGACAACATTTGTTCAATAGATGGAGAGAGGGCAGTCCAAAGTGGAGGTGGGTGAGAGGTAAGGTCTGATGGTCATGAAGTAACTTGCTTTTCAAAAAAGAAAGATTTGTCTTCCTTGAAGTTTTTTTTGGTTTATCCTGAAATTTCTTTTTTGGAAACTTTTTCCCTTTTAGTGAGACATTTGCTCCTTAAAATTGGCAGCCTTAGAGAGATAATTCCACTGACATTTAGTGACAAGAAAAAGTAAGATCTCTTTAAAATCTTGCAATATATTGCCTCTCTCCTTTAGGTTTCTGGATATCTCAACTGCAGCAGGATCTAATAGATTCTGTCTATCCAAGGCACATCTAGCAGTTTGGACTTTACATTGTCTAGAAGGGATTGAAACCTCAAGCAGGAATATATTCTCAACAGAAAACCAGTAGTAGATGCTTTGAAAGCTACATCAGCTGTATCATAGCTGCATTTAGTGGAATGCTTACACACTTTGGGGGCTTTATTCAGAATGGAAATGGAAAAAGTCTAGCTATCTAAATCTGGTATATTTGACATATGTTTATTAATGCCTTCTACAACAGATAAAGGATACTCGATCATTTGATTCTGGAATTTGATGATACTGAAAGAAACTATAGCAGAAGTGTACACCTTCTTTCCGTATGTATTCATAGCCTTTTTCTCATTGCATTTAAGTGATGCATTTGAAGATGGCAGCAGCTCGGCACATTTTTCAAACATCAGGAAAATTACAGTAGGGTCTAATAAGGGATTTCTATAGAGAATTTATTTGGAATCAGTAACCATGGGGAAATCTATCAGCTATTTCTGGGAACAGGAGGCTAGGATTCTGGATTTATCTAAGCTGTAGCAAATTATCCTCTCATGCTTCAAATGCTGGATGTATGGCTGAGCGTTTAGGGTCCCCTATGTATAATAAATCATAATACCTCTTCTGAAAATCTGACACCTACATGCTTTCTCACTGGAAGTGCTATGTCATTTTAAGACTATGCCGCTCAAGGAAATTCCTTTAAGGGAGAATCAGGAGATCCTGAGTCATCTTCTTCTGAAATTAATCCAACAGGGAATTAAGCTAAGACGAGAAGGCCAGGGAATCCATTTCATATTCTGAGTCCTCATCCTCAGAAGGGGAACCTCTGCCTCTTTTGTGAGGAGAGGGAGAAGCAGAAGAAAACTATTGAATGAGCTTAAACAGCCCCTGGGAAAATTAAACTACTCTTTCTGAGGGTCCCTGGGAGCAGCATAAGTAGGGGAGTAGCAGCATGCATGATATTCTCCTTCTTTTTCTCTATGGACATCGGCATGTGCAAAATGAAGAGGATCCAACCCTTGACATAATTCATTCAGGGTACCGGGGACTTCTTCCTGGACTAAAATCTGAGGAAAAGCATCAGGTCCCCTTGGGGTGATCAGCTGTGGTTCTTCCCTCCTGACAAAGACATCCATCTGATTAGTCAGACAGGATGTGCTGAATATCTGCAGCTTGCCAGCATCTGATGAGGTTATGGCACTAGGAGAAGCTATGAAACCTGGATGGTCTAGACACTTGTCAAGAGGAACAGCAGAGATATCCAGATCAAACTGGACAACAGAAACTTCAAGCTTCAGATTCTTTAACTTCTTTTTTGGTTGGAGAGAGAGATGTCACACAGGGAAGCTTCAGAATACATTGTACTCCATTCTCTAGGTAGATTTTTAGAGTGGACAAATAGCAACTAACAGTTTTAGAAGCAAATGGTTTGCATATACTAGGCTCTTTACAGCTGTAACTGCATGCTCAACAAAATAAGCATTTGGTGTGTCTATGTCTATACACTTTATGACATCCATCATCATATTTTCCCTCTTCATTGATATGAAAAAATGTAATATTCTTGCCAAAAATTGAAATAAAGAGGAAGGTTCCACAATGGTCATATATTTCTCTTCTCAAGGCAATCAAAACTAGCACAGAACATATGGCTGGAAGACAAAATTGGAAGTACAGGTTCAGTATCTGAGTTGGGAGTAAGACAGTTCTGAGGTTTTCCACACCCATACATCCCTTATGTACTATTTAGCTTTTAAAGGCTTTTGGCATATGTTAGATGTATGTCATGAGAAGAAAGTGCTTTGGCTGTGATATGCTAGCTCAGTGTACCGTATCTTTGGCAGAATACTTCCAATACTTTATTAATACTGCAAATGTGGTCAAGGAAGGGCATCCATGTTGATCTATGCTGCTTTCCATTAAACAGAGTAACAAATGTGATCTGCAGTAATATAACTTGAAATATTACTGTTGCCTACATTTGGCTGCAACATTTCACTACCAGGTATCACAGAATAATGCTAGTCAAATCATCAAAAGTGTTGGCATATGCTGCTTTCACATTAAACAGTGCAGCATATATCTGCAAATATGCAGAGTAAAGTAAAATACCCACCTTGTTTACTGTTGGCTGTTACTTCGCAATACCTCACAGTACACTAACAAATTAGTTAAACTGTATGCTGCTTTCCCACTAACTAGTGCACCGAGTGTTAGTCGTAAAATGTAAAGTACAATGATATACCTGACAGTCAGATAGCAAAATATAGGTATAAGAAATATTTCAATTAATTTGTCATGAATATAAACCTGCTATGTATTGCATTTTTCAGACCATGGGCTATTCCCTGCTACTGCCAACATTACTAGCATGTTTTTAGCTTCTTCAAACCCTCCATCCCTTACCTTTTATTGTTGCACTTAGATTAGGCACTTGTTCCAAGAGTTGGAAGATCAAAATAATGTATCTGCTGTACTACATTCAGTCATCAAATTATGTGTGTTACAATTTAGTCCCCCACCTTATCTGGCTGCTTTTAGATTTAACCAGCATCTAAGCGATGTCTTGCTGTTCATGACTGGTGCTCCTTGTTCCTTTTATGCATTCTGCACTGAAGTTTTGCATTTCCTTCACTGTAAAATACTATAAAATGGACTTTTAACATAAAAAAATGTAACAGAGCTACATCCAGCAGCACATGACTTGAGTGTCATAGCTTCGGTTCCCAACATGTGACCAAGCTTAAAGTCACACAATTAGACTTAAACCACTAACTTACCATTGAACACATGATCTGCATGGCTAAAATATGCTAAAAATACAAATATAGCCTGATTTGAAAAATATTAGCTCTTACCATCTCTGTTTTACCATCTCTGTCCTCTTTTTGTTCTACCTGCTAGTTTGTATCACAGTGTAACGTTATTAGATTGCCTGCTGAGTTACATTCTATATCTGTCTTCTGTGTTTGCATATGACATTAGGCATGGCTTGCTCTGATTCCTGACCATCACGCTATAAAGATATATGTTCAATAGCACTTTCTTCTACAAAGTCAAATGAGCTTTTTACATACATTCATGGAAATGTTGAAGTATCCCAAGGGAAGTTGATGTCATCTGCACCAAATCTGTTTCATTGTTAGACATTATAGTTATTAACTATGTTACTTGTTTTTCATACCAAAAAAAGTCATGCTCAAGTAATATCCCTAAGCAATTTTAAAACTTATTTTTCACTCTCACCTTGAAGGGTTTTGCTCAAGCTCAGATTCAGATAACTTTAGATCTGACAAAGACGTGACTCTCTGGATGTTTTGTTCAATTAATTGCGCAAGATTAAGTCTAAAGGGTGTGTTTGGAACTACTGATGCATTTCACAATTAACTTTGTGTGAGTGATTGCACATTTTAACTGACTACAACTAGATCTTTGTGTATGCAAAGTCAATGTTTATCTACTTCCTGTTATTCCTGCATTCATCTCAAACAATTTCCTACTGAAAAGTGAAAGCCTCTGGCTTTTTGTAAGAATTGTGAGGTATAATTAGTGTATTTATTGTGGCTAAATCATTTGTTGTTGACCACCTGATAATTGCCAGCATAATGTCTCTCTGCTAATTTGCTTTTGAACTCACAGCATCCATTTTTGAATTTTATGAGACAAGTCACAAGAAACTGATACAGTAGACTATCTGTGTTACTCTTACAGTTCAATATGGTGACTTCACAATGTATATTTCCAGTTCAATTTAGTGAAAACCTGACTTTTTTCAACTAAATAAAAACACTGACACACTCTAACACATGTAACCCGTTACCATGCAATACAAATTTAACAATTAGATGCAGCTGAAGAAAACTACATTATTTTACTTGAGTAAATTAAAAGATCATCTGAACACTTTTGTTTTGTAATAATTAAACATTTCCCTTGAAAGTTAAAACTGGCTGCATAGGACAGAATTATAATAATGTTTATATGGTTATAATCAACACTGAGTTGGAAAATTAAAATTTACAATTTTATTTCTGCAAGCTCTTATCAGATTTTCTCCTTTTTTCCATGTATGAAACTGCATTTGTTCACATAGAAAGATCTAGGAAATGGAAGAGAGATATTTTAAATACTTCCTTAATCTTTGTTTAGAAAGTCAGATATAGACATTTTAGAGCTGTCATTCGAAATGTCATCACGGTGCCAAAATATCCCTAACACTGTATCAGAGTTAAATGGGAAGCCTTGTTATTGGTAATGTGAAATAAAAAGATTGATGGTAATGTGCTTCTAAAATGACAAAAAAGGCTAAGTGGGAAGGAGTAGAGCTATATTGTAGAAGGCTGCATATTCAAATTTTGCTACATACTTTGATTATTTCCATATCTAAGCAATCACCTCCAATCAGAACATGAACAAAACTAGAGAAGCAAATATGTGTAAAAGCATATCAACACTATGCCAACAATTGCAACAGAAAAATGCAGGCTTCTTTAAAAGTAACTTGATAACTGTTGAAATTCAGCATCTATGTTAAAACACATTCATCAAGAGATTAATTCAGCTTTAAAAAATGACATAAATACACCTAAAAATGAACGCACATTTACAAATGTAGGAAATCATCACTATATTTCAGTGTACTGCAGATAAACTGAAATAACAGACAATATTATACGAGAAAAGACTGTATCAAGAAATATCAAATATGTTAACACTGACAGTGCAGGTTGTAGACTTTAAAAAAGGCAAACAAAAAGCATTGTTTGCACTCCTGTACCCCCACCTCAAATATACTGACTCTAAGATTGTGCAGCCTTAATAGTAAGCCAGAATGTCTTTGCCCCCAGAGTTTTATGATTTCAGTGATTTCTGTGACATAGTTCAATCGACAATGGCAGTTAATTAAATATGACTGATCATTCTCATTTGAAGATAGGACAAGATGTTCACACTCATGTAACAGTGTATTTGGCTGTATAAGAAGATCAAATGCAGCCATCAAGTGCATTTTATCTTAAATGGAGGAAGTTTGAAGATTCTTTCCCCATTAACTGGGATGCAGGAGCATATATGAATATGTATTTGTAAGGTTAAAGGAATGTTATGTAAGGGAATCTTTTTTGGAGTGTGTGTGTGTGTGTGTGTGTGTGTGTGTGTGTGTGTGTGTGTGTGTGTGTGTGTCTGTGTGTGTGTGTGTGTGAGAGACATCAACTAAAACAGGGTCTTCACATACTATAAAAATTAAATCATTTAGCAGAGAAGATAACACTCATAGAAACTGCTCTGACATTTAGTGACACAATAAGTCTCAAAACAAAAGATGTCTTCAAATGTCTTTGTGTTTTCTGTACTTTATGAGTGCGTTGGTAGATTGCAACTTGTTCACCTGAGTGGCAAAGGATGATGATGAGTGTGTGAGTGGTTGTAGTTCAGGTTAGATTAGGGGCTAGTTATGTGTGGATGTCCTGTACAGTAGTGCTGTGCTAGGAAAAGATTGTTTTTTGTAAATTAATGTGTAGGTTTATGGGCAGTATTAGGGTTAGTACACATGAGCAAGGTAAGGAAGGTGGACGAAGCTCTCCTGTCCACCTTACTCATGTATACGAACCCTAACCCTGTCACTTCCCTGCCCCTAACCTTAATCCTATATATTAATTTATGAAAACTCCCTTCCCTAACAATATCATTATTCAGATACATTGGTCTAAATTGATTGTAGGGGTTAGGGTTAAGCAATCGCTAGGTGTTTGCTGGCTTTTTTTCAGTTAATTAATTTTTAGTAGTGTTGGCTTAGATGTTTTGTGCACCAATGAATTTGCACTTTGATGTTATGTCCTGTAATGATATATATCAGTATGGATCCTTGACAGAAAATCGTTCACATGACTGAACACTGAAACCGATCCCACACCACAGAAAACCACAGAAACTCAAATATGATGCCATGTGCACAAAATCTTTTTTAAGGGGCTCAGTCCCTCCGTACATCCCAAATTGCCTGCTAAATGAAGATACAAACTTGAAATCACACTACTGTGGGAAAAGAAGCAAACTCCCAATCCCTACTGTACTGTGATCCCTCATAGTGACAGCCTATAACATTCATGTTTATGGGTTTTTGGTGATGTGGGTTTGGTGTTTCATACATCCCCAAGAAGACACTGGAGTTATGGTATATGTAAAAATTGGATCTATGTCAAAATAATGAATTACCATAACATCAAGCTGCAAAATGATGAGATGGAAACGAAAGTTTACATTCACGAATGTCCAGCTTGTCGTAACTTTTCGCTGTGAAAGGAGTCAGTTGCCAGTATGGTGAGCTTTGCCCTTTTCTCCATTGTAGTGTGATCTCAGAGTTGGTATATTTAGTTGGTGGGTGTGGGGGGGTGCATCCCCCCCACATGTGGAGAGTGTGCCATTTGGGTGGGTTTTATCTGCTTTGTTTTTTTTTTTTTTTAAGTTTTGCTGGCCAGTTGTTTACTTACAGGGGAAAATGTATGATGATCCAGATATTTTTAAATATAAACTTTTGTCGTTTCCATCTTGCCATTTTGTTGCTCAACATTATGGTAATTTGTTATTTTGACATAGATCCGTATTTAACAAAGGTTTATTCAAATTCTACAAATGAAACAACATTCCCTTTGATTTTCAGTTTCAAAATGTAAAATGAAACAAACAGTGCCTTCATAAAAGTGACCAGTCCATATCATCTTTCTATAGTACTGACTGTTTTGTAACCAAAAGAATATCCTACCATGCAGGTCGCTCCCAAGTCCAGAGGTAAGCTGAAGGCTCTAAGCACCCCCCAGGCCCAGCTTTCATTGCTTAGAACAGCTTCCTGCAGAAGGCATATTTCACAGGTTACACTTCACAGGTTAGCCCTGACTGGGACCTCTGTCATTACATACTTCTTGGGCTTCCGTTCGAATGATCCCTCACTGAAGAGCTAACTCCCACAGTTTAGCTCTCCATGCTACTCTGTTATATTATAATAACTCACCGTTAAGAGCTGGGGATTTGGCTAATTGCTGTGAGGATTTTCTCATATGCTATACACTTAAAGGCTCTTACATGGTTACTTGGTAACCATTTGAAATGTTGGGACCTGGTAGAACACCTTCAAAAATACAGAGACTGAATGGCTGAAAGATCAGAGTTGCATACACTAAATTTGAGATGCCATTTCTCAGAATATTTCCTTTTCTCCAAAGTATGGTGATCTCGGAGTTGGTATATATGAGTTTGAGGTGTGTGTGTGTGTGTGTGTGTGTGTGTGTGTGTGTGTGTGTGTGTGTGTGTGTGTGTGGTGGGTCGGGGGGGGTGGTGAAGGGCAGCTTGTCCCTCCTATGAAAAGAAGTTTAAAGGAGAAAAGCAATTTTCACAATTTGATCTCCTGTTTTTCATTTTTTTGGCACTCAGCATTTCAAGTGTCGACATTTAATTTCAATAGGGAGCGCACTTACACAGCTTGCATTACCAAGATGTATTCTATATAGTGCATATGTGTGTGTGTGTGTGTGTGTGTGTGTGTGTGTGTGTGTGTGTGTGTATGTGTGTGTGTCTCATACACACATACACACACAAACAAAATAATAGCAGTCTACTAAGTATTTTTGCATGCAAAATTCATTATCCAAATAAAACAGCCCCAGCATGCACTATCACCAAACTCGTTATTATTATTATGATACAAAATCATCTGGCACATCAGATTGCCTTGTTCAATGATGATTAGAAGAGACGGCAATAACATAATTACAAAGTAATAATTCAAATTGTCATGTGAGAGTACAAACTAAATGTCAGTTAAGTCATGATAAAGATATGATGAAGGCCATCAATTCAGTTGTCAGGCACATCACGATAAAGGTAGAGACCTAAGTGAAATAATATTTTGCATAAAAAGAATATAATTAAAAGAATCCACTTGTGTCTTATAAAACAGTTTTATAATTAAACTCAAACGCACTTCAGGAGAAATTCAATCATATTTAATAATAAAGCTTAGCTTCCACTTGTATGCTAAGACTACTGATATCATATTGATGTAGTGTTGTAAAGTACTTGACTACTATATTCTCCATATCACCATTAGTTATGAGGTGAAGAAGCTTTTGTAACCTAGACTTTGTGGGATAAATAGTACTAGCAATGCAGTACAAGTTCTATCAACAGGTACGTAGAGATACCAGATTATTTTAATGTCATAATAAAGAGTTTTGGTGATGGTGCACAGTGGGATTATTTAGATACATTAGGAATGCGTTGCTGCCTTTTTCAGCCTTGTTACTATACATTTACATTTTTTAAGTGAGGCAGAGCACAGGTGTGATCTTTGTACTGTGTACTCTTACCAACAATACACCAAAGCGGAGGTTCAAGTTAGAATGCAAAGTCCAAGCAAAATGTGTTATCCAAAGAGGTTCAAAAAAATAGCGTAGTAAAATTTATTTATCCGCTTTCGTCGAAAGACTTCATCAGAATGATAAAAACATTCAAATTAATACATTAAATATGAGTAACAATCATTCAATTAACTTAACAAACATTAATTAAAAATACATTCACAATTGATTTAGGTAAAAAAGAAAGAAACCAAGCCACTATCTTTGTTAAGATGAAGCTTGCGATACCTTAGAAAACATTTCACATTAATGGTGTCATTAAGACCGGGGGAAACATCAGATTTTAACTTAATTTGCCAAACAGTCTCCCTCTGCTGCAAATAGTTTTTAAAGTCACCATCCGTCATATCCTTGTTGCAAATTTCTAATACAGAAAATAAAAATTTCTTAAAAGAAGGACAAACGGTAGAATGTTTGAATAAGGCATTAGTCTCATCCCTGCTTTTAATACTGTAAAGATGTTCCCTAATACGAGTTTTCAAATGCCTAGTCATCATTCCAACATAAAAAGCGGGACACCCAGAACATAGGGTGATGTAAACAACCCCCTGAGTACAACAATTGGCAAAACCTGGTACTGCAAAGATCTTATCACTTGACGCTACAGTAATATAAGGACCTAAGGAAATATATCGGCACATCTTGCACTGATGACAACAGTGCATGCCTTTCTTATTACTTTCAGCAATGCTATCAAGGTGACGATTTTCCAAAGCCTTTTTTAGATTGAAATTATTTCTTAAAACAAAATGAGGTTTCTTTCCCAAAGTGTCATACACTTCAGAATTGCCTTTAATAACCCTCCAGTTCCTCTCTAATATTCGCTGTATGCAATTACTGTCAGAACTCATATCAAAGGAACAAATCAGATTAACATCAATGTCCCCAACAGGTGACCCAACATCTTTGTTGTTAATCATGTTCGATGTCGTGTCCAATAAGGCAGGAAAGTGTGTTGCCCGTTTTAGATGAATATCGGTAACGATCTGTGTTAATAAAGGTTCACCATATCCCCTGTCTAAAAACATTGAAGTGATGAATTTAAATTCATGAATTAAATCGACTTCCCTAGAGGCCATACGACAAGCTCTAATAAATTGCCCTCTTGGAATGTTGTTCAAAATATGTTTAGGATGACCACTACGAATGTGTAGGTATCCGTTGGTAAAGGTCTTCTTACGGTGGATACGACTGTGAAACCTACCATCGTTAACGTCCCACCATAATAGAATATCCAAAAAACTAACTTTTAACCCCACATCACCCTTAACAAATTTCAAGTAACTAGATAAAGAATTAACTTCCGCAATGAAAGCCTCTACGGTCATCTGATCACCTTCAATAATAAATATTAGATCATCTACAAACCGAGAATAAAAAGAAATCTTAAATTTATTTGTCAAAAGGGGAATAAATTCATGCTCCCACCAAGCCATAACAGTGTTTGCATAAGCGGGTGCGGCTGGTGAACCCATGGCAACTCCTCTTTTTTGCCTATAATAAACTTTTTCAAACAAAAAGAAATTATTATACAAAATAATTTCCAAAAACATACAAATAGTGGAAATCGCGTTGTTGCTAAACTCAGACCTGTTATTGGTTAAAAAACTCCTTACTGCATCTATACCCTCTTCATGAGGAATACAGGTATACAATGAAATTACATCAATACTGAATATAATATGTTTCTCAGGATCAAAAATACATGTCTGACCATAGACATTAAGTTTTCTTAAAAAATGCCATGAGTCACTGATGTACGAAGCTTGGTTAACCATAACAGGTCCTAAAACAGCATCAATAACCAAAGAAACACCTTCAGTTACAGAATGAGGAGAGGAAACAATGGGTCTAAAAGGGGGTTTGTTTAAACATTTGTGGGTTTTAGGTATACCAAATATAACCCCAATTCTAGGTTCCTGTACTACACAAAATTCCTACATATCAAAACTGATGTCACCAGAAAGCTTTCCTTTCACTAAAATTCAAGTTGTCATAACTTTTAGTTCTAGTGTTCAACATGTGATAAACATCCTGAATGCACATTTCTTCAAACACTTTGATAGTATGTTGCAACTTAGGTGTATAACAAGAAGGTTTGGTGAAAATTTTAGTAGTTTTAGGAACATTGTTCATTAAATAAAACAAATTCAATTTTCTAGTATATTTTTTGATGTCGACGACTGTTTTGTCATATTTCGCTCGAAAGCACGGTACAAAATTGAGGCCAAATTTTAAAACATTTAACTCATCAGCTGAAAAAAACATAATTAGTCAAATTAATAATGCTTAAATTATCTAACTGTTTGTTCAAGTCTCGTCCCCCGAGGAGTTGGACGCCAAGAAGGTCCGACTTCTGGTGAATACTGTCTTTGGACTGGGGTGGTTTTTCTTGTTGAAAAAAGAAGAAGAAGAAGCGGTCCCAAAACTGGAACCAACTTTAGATTTAACACTCTTGTCTTCCCCAATAAGAGAAGTAGCGTCCTTTTCAGTGACATCCAGGTGATCCCCCCCCCTGAATCAATGTCAACCCGCTGATTATAATTGGGCAAAATGTCAAGTTGCACTGCAGTCCCAGTGTCCGTTAAGGACTCTTGATTAGTTAAATCAAACACCTTGGTGCCTGAAAACCGGCTTTTGTTGGAAGAAACAGTCGAAACTACAGTGCTATAAGACACTTTGTCGTTGAAATTGAAATTCTGTCTCTTAAAGTTGTTAATTCTACTGCTAACAGAAAAGTTATTATAAGCAGTTTTGCTGTTGTAGGAAGAAATGTCTCGCGCCAATTTAAGCTGCTTCCGATTGACAATGTCAGCAGAGTGCTGTTCAATTTCGTTAGATAAATAGTGAAAAAAATCCACAGAACTATGACCAACTAGTTGATGTCTTAAAAAAGTTTCAATAGTAGCAATTTCTTTTTTGAGTAAATCCATCTTAGACAAGTTGTTATCAATTAATAACTTCAGAAAACGTAAACCAGCATCATTAAAAAAAGCTACTAAAGTGTCGAACATGGGCTGCCCGACACTGACACTTGTGAATGTATTTTTAATTAATGTTTGTTAAGTTAATTGAATGATTGTTACTCATATTTAATGTATTAATTTGAATGTTTTTATCATTGTGATGAAGTCTTTCAATGAAAGCGGATAAATAAATTTTACTACGCTATTTTTTTGAACCTCTTTGGATAACACATTTTGCTTGGACTTTGCATTCTAACTTGAACCTCCGCTTTGGTGTATTGTTGGTTTGCTTTTGGTGTTTTTGCTTGTTTCACTGTGTACTCTTAATTCATTCATTAATTTACCTTATAATATCCACTTCGTCCAATTCATTGTCACAGCAGAGCACATAGACATATGTTTGGAAACTTTACATCACTAATTTCGTCACCTACATGTTTTTGAGATGTAGTAGAAAAAAACAGAACATCCTAAAAAAAATATGGAGAAAGGGAAGACATGCACATTCCATTTTAAAGCACCATATAGGAAATTTCCTGGAGAAAAAAGTATTGTGAAGCAACAATGCTCACATCTACAGTATATCATTGTTCATAGGTTCATAGGTGTGTACTAGGCTAATGGCCCTGGAGCCTTTACAAGCCTAGCCCCCAAAAAATCGCCCAGACACCATGCCACCCGATGTTAGTTCACAGTGCCCATATCCAGTAGGGCAACTGGAATGATCCCTGGAGTGAACTTTCTGTTACCCAGCCACTCGTCAAGATTCCTCTTGAAGAGGGCCAGCGAGGTGCTCTGCTTGACATGAAATGGAAGCTTATTCCAGAGTGTGGGCAGTCTTTGGGAGATTAACCTATCCCTCCAGCATGTTCTGTTAATTGTGGTAATGAGGTCGTGATCTCTGGAGCCTGTGGTGAGGGGGGATTGGGATTTCTTTAGGTGTAGCATTTCAAGTAGGGCTAGGTTGGACATTGCTTTGTAAGTCAAGCAGAGATCACCTCTAAGTAGATGATAAGAGACTGAGAACAGCTGAAGTTTCTTGAGTCTGTCCATGCAGGACATGTGTTTAAGGCCTAGGATCCTTTTTGTGAGGTACGTTTGTGGCCTCTCCAGCTTTTGTAGGTGTCTGGTCCGGTACATGACAAATGGGGCATTTTGTTTGATGATTGGTCTAATGAGGGATGAGTAGAGAGGGATGATGTCCTCTTTCTTCCTGGATGTGAAACCTTTGGTTATAAGATGCACCATATAGAAGGACTTTCTGACCACAGTGGCAATGTGGTGGTCAAAGGTGAGGTGGCTGTCATCCTGGATGCCCAGATCTCTTATGGCCCCTTCAGTGTTCAGTGGGCTCCCATCAACATGGTAATTTGTGTGAACTGAGTTTTTTTCCAAAGGGAATGATAATGCATTTTTTGGCGTTAAACTTCAGACCATGGTTCCGACACCAGTCATTGGTCTCAGAGAGGCCCTTTTGTAGGATGTCTGCATCACTTGGGGAGTTGATAATGACTCCTAACTTGCAGTCATCAGTGAACATGGTCAGCCAGACATTCTGTGTTTGCCTGGACTTCTGAGATATAGATTCCAAACAGTAGAGGTCCCAGGACAGAGCCCTGTGAGACTCCACTTATGACTGATCGACAGTCTGACTTGGAATCCACAACTTTCACTCTGTCGGCCGAGCTGTGAGACAATTTTAACCCACCTAATGATGTAAGGATTGATGCCTAGTTTGGTGAGTTTATCAATGTTACCTGAGTGGGCAATGGTATCAAAGGCCTTGGCCAGGTCAAGGTAGGCTGTATGCACTGCCTTACCCATATCCCCAGTCTTCGTGACTGCCTCAAAGAAGTCAACCAGGTTCAGCAGGCAGGCTCTCCCCTGGACAAAGCCAAACTGTGTGGGGTCAAGAGTTAAGAAATTGCCTACATCTTTGTTAAGAAGGTCCATGATGATGTACTACATAGCTTTGCATACCAAACTGGACAAGCTAATGGGACAATAGTTCCCAGGGTCTGTAGTTGCTCCCCCTTTATGGAGTGAGATTACTGTAGCAGTGTGCCATTCATTAGGGACATAGCCTGAGGTAAGGCTGTAACTGAACAGGGCACAGAGATGTGGTGCCAGTTCATTTTGTAGCTCATGTAGGATGCAGCCAGGGATATTATCAGGTCTCATGGATAATGTATTCTTGGTTTGATCAATGCAACTTTTACCTGTGCTGCAGAAATGGTGGGTACCAGGGTTTCTTCCTGTATTGTGATAGGGACCTGGGGGGGGGGGGGTAAATTTGGCACTGAATCTGTCGGCCAGTATGTTGGCTATATCAGTATAGGAGGTGCCATTGTGCATTAACTCAGATCAAATCTGGGTATTGCCTTTGAGGATTTTGATATAGCTATAGAAGGCTTTGTGGTTGTTTTTGGTGTCAGCCACAATTCTGCCTTCATAGCTGGCTTTAGAGGACTTGACAAGGGATCTCTGCTTTTTGTTGAGAGTGATAAGGAAGGTTTTCCAGTCTTCAGACTTCATTTTTTTTCTGTAACAGTTTCTTCCTTCTGTTGTAGAGTTTATTGATGGCTGGGGACCACCAGATTGGCTTCCTTTTTTTCCTGGCATTTGTGACAGCCGAAGTCCTACATTTCTGGACTAAATTTACAACAGCAGACTTGTTATTCATGTAGGGAAACTGGTGCAGCTTTTTTCAGCCATGATTTAGGCCTCAACACAAATACAACACAATGTTACAGGTTAATCCATTTTTCATATTACTTAATTTATGATACAAATATGAAGGAATGATTATTACAACCAGAGAATTTGTAACAAGTGAACTATCTTATGCTTTTACAAAGCAGTTTTTGAAGTACTTATAGTTGATCAGAATGGTGCTTTTTGGATACTGTACAGGAATGGATTGCAGACCTGGCAGGGAGAGCAATGCCTAACCACCCTCTTTGAAACTATTTATTTTCCTTATGTTTTTGAATGTGGTTAGTCTGCTGCATCCTGAATTCAATAAAGTTGGTGCCATTGTGAATTATGGAAGATAACTTGCTCAATTATTTTTTAATGTAGACTTTTTCTCTAGCTCTAAGGATAAAGGTAACCTGTTAACATGTAAAAAGTTGATATGCTCTTGTGTTTGGCAGCCAGGTGAGTACAAAAATTGAACAGTGTACAGTATGTGTGAAATGAAACATCATATAAACATCGTATAAGATCATAAACCACATCAAATACAAAGAAAATGCAATATCTATTCATATGTGTGTGTGTGTGTGTGTGTGTGTGTGTGTGTGTGTGTGTGTGTGTGTGTGTGTGTGTGTGTGTCTGTGTGTGTATAAAACATATGCTTTTCAGACTATTGTGCAGTCAATGCTCTTTGAATCTGCACAATACCTCCATCATATGCTGTGAGCAAGTGTGAGCCAGATTACTGTTCTGCAGCTTCAAGAGAGATAAAAGTGCAGGGGATGTAGGAGACCAAGGACAGATGCAAGCACATAAGTGTCAAGGAGATACTTTCCTGATTTAGGCATTCAGTTCTCTGAAGAATCTGTGGTCTCTGAGACCTCTTCAAGTGGTTACAGACAATATCAGAGTGATGTGGTACATCAACAAGCAAGGGGGAACTAGGTCATATCCCCCTTTGCAGACTAGCCATGTTATCTTGGAATATAGCTTCACAGCACAAACTCACTCTATAGGCATCCTAAATTCCATCAGAGGAAAACTGTCTGGCAAACAAACCTCACAAATGTAAACTAGATCCAGGAGACTTCAAGGTTTCACCCATCTGTGGGGAGTTCCTCAAGTATACCTCTCTGTCTCCTCTCAATTAACTGGCAAAATTATGTTCCAGGACTCCATGCAAGATGGTCTAGAAGACAGATACATTTTCTTTTCTTTGAACAGGAATGTTTCTATATGGCTTTACAGTCTTTCCACTAATATCCAGGGCACTTCTGAAGATTCAGAAGGAATCCCTGAAGATCACTGTGGTGACTCTCTTCTAACCCAGGCAACTGTGATTCTCCCTTCTTTTTGAAATGACCCGGGTCAATTACCATAAGCTTCCTCACACAATAGATCTACTCACTCAAGAATAGGGAGTGTTTTACATACCCTGACATCAATCATCTTCAGTTGACTGCCTGGATGATCGGGTCTTAATTCGTTTTACACACGTTTTCTGAGGATGTGCAGCAGGTTCTAATAGAGACAAGAAAGCCTGCTACTAGAAAGTCATACATTAGCAAATAGAAAGGTTTTCTAGTTAATGTCAGCAACATAACCAGCACTCATTCAGGGCTAGCTGTTCTCTGGTTTTACAATATTTGTGTGAGTTACTATCCTATCGGCTTTCTTATTCTTCTATAAGGGTTCATTTATCAGCCATTTTAGCATGTCTGTCCATGGATCCTTCTCATTCAAGGTAGTTGCATGTCAGAATGTCCTAGAAAAGGGTTTTGCGTAAGAGTCCTCCAAGTAAACCAGTGGCTGCTTCTTGGGATCAAAATTTTGTGTTAGAGAAACTAGCACTTACTCCATTTGAAGCAGCTAAACTTGCTGACTTGAGGTTCATAACAATGAAAACAGTTTAATTGACTGTTCTGACTTCTGCAAGAAGGGTATGTGAGTTGTAAGCTCTTATGTGAGTGAACCATTCCCCATTTTCCACAAGGACAGGGTTTCTTTGAGAACTAATCCTTCTTTTATACCTAAAGTGGCATCCAAGTGTACATTAAGTCAAACGGTCCATCTCCCCATTTTCTTTCCTGGACCTAAAAATCAGGGAGAAAGGATATTCCATGCCATGGATAACCACAAAAAACTCAGGTACTATCTTGACAAAAGTAAATCTTTCAGATCATCAGATCAATTGTTCATTTCTTGGGAAGGTAAGAAGAACGGACATCCAGTGTCAAAACAGACTATTTCCAAATGGTTGTCTAAGGCTATTACCTTTTATTATACTCATCATGACAAATCTATTCCAGGCAGGGTCAAGGCATACTCTACAAGGACCTTGCCTTCTTATATGACTTTTTTGGAAAGGGTTGGACTTTAGAAGTATTCTAGAAGCTGCTACTTGGTCATCTGTACATACTTTTACAAAGCACTATAAGCTGTATTCCTTCTCCAGGTCTAGATCATGCTTTGCTAGGAACATTCTCCATGAGCTCCTGCACCCCTCCCCATCTCCTCCCAAATATAGTTAGTTATGGTAATCTACCCATATCTGCAGCAGTGATCAATATGAAGAGCATAGTACAGTTCTTAAACAACAGTAGATGCTCAAATTATCAATGCTGCAGTAGTCAGTCCCCCCCTTTTGTTTGTTGGTGTGTTTTTATGCAAGAGTGTGGACATTTATTTCTTGTTATTCTTAGCCTTGTCCTTTCAAGTCTCAGCCACTCTCTTTCTGCTGGCAAGAAACCTCTGAAGAGCTTTATGCTCAGACTTGTACTTTAGTCATTTCAGCTCGAGCTGCTTGACAATTTGGGCATGTGGAAGGTGCCCTGAAGCTTTGGAAGCTGGTCAGCTGTTATATCTTTGGCAGGATATAACCCATAAAGCTAAGGCTACTGCAACAGTGATCATTAGTTTGCACGAGTCTTGCCTCATTTATCCAGAGCTGCTCATTGAGGGCGCTGCCTCCAGAGACTTTGAGAGATTTTGCTAACATCTGAAGCCATCCTTAGGAAGACAAACAAAATTAAGCATCATTTTGCTTTTGCATTGATTATTTTCATTATAACGGGAACGTTTACTGTGCTATTTATTGTTTTTATTTATTTATTTTTTTTCCACTGCTTTAAATTAAGGGCTGCTGTTCTGCATTGGAATACATTGCATCTAGTGTTTCTTAGTTAGTATTAGGCATCTGTTTGTGATTCCTTAACACTTGCTCTCCAAACCAGTCAGTTTTATATTAAGAGGGTAAAACACTAAACTCTTGTGGGAGGAGATGGTTGATTTCACCAACCTGAGCTGGGAATTCCTCGTGGAAAGCTCATTGTCTGCTCACCTGATTGACCTTAAGGGATAGTTACTATAAAACTTGATTTTTTTCTGATCATATACAGTATAAGCCTCACAAGTGAGCGAAGCTGCTGGTGCCATATATATATGCAATCATCAGAAATTGAAATTTCCCTGTAAAAACTGCCTCAGAACTTCACTTCAGTCCTGTGTTCCTCACTGGGCAACTAGTTTGTACAGTAAGCAGCATTTACACACTTAGGACTATTTAGGTCTACCTTACCTTAGTATAGCACCCAGGACTATTGCTGCTCAGAAAGCATCTGGTTTGGACACTGGGCAGCATTGCTGGTTAGGTTAGATGCAGATTATACAAAGTAAGCACCCTTCCCTCATCTGATTACAAACACCCTCTACTCCTATCCATTGCAAGTACACATTAGGACCTGCAACCAAAGAAGTGCACTTTCCTGCTATCTCTGCATCCAGCTTGGTGGATATGGCCAACCTGAGGCAATGTAACAATTGCCTTATTTACACTGAAAACTGCTTAATCCTTGAACAGACTATTACAATATTTAAGAGCTGTAGTTACACATTGACATTGGAGGTTAGACTCTCACATACAGGCATAAAAAGCAACAAACAGGTTGTCAGCAACTCACACACATCACTCACTGCACCCACAAAGAACCACACACATAAACCCACATATGCGGAAGTGCTCACATGTAGCTTACCAAACCTAAAAGGTCTTTCGGTGCAGTCCTCAGAAATTCCATATGCACACCAACAACACAATTCCCATCACAACACATAAAACTATATCTCACTGTATCTCAACTACCAAGCCCATAAGGCAAAAAACACCACAACCCAACATTCTGTTCATAAGAGACTACATTGTGAGACACACTAATGTCCCTCTTACCAGGCTAGATAAGGAGGAGGGAACAGTTAACTGCTTGTCAAGGGCCAGGATACACCAGAAAATGAAAGCACTCAGGTCACTTATCCCTACCAGTATGACTCAGTCATAGTGCATGTGGGTGTGAATGACCTGATATGTAACTGCTTGGACTCTATGAAGAGAGAGAGACATGACTGAACTCTCAGAATTTGTGTCACAGGCAGTAAGAGCCTAGCATTGATTAGCATTCTATCATCTCCAAGGATGATGTCATAATACCAGCAGAAAATGACTGACTTTAACAATTAAAAATATTAAGAATGGTGCCCTTCTACACTGTTTAATGTCCCGAAACAAAAGTAGAATCAACAAGAAAATCGAAATTCCGGGTAGCCAACACAGCAAATAGTAGACAACTGTTAAAAATGAAAGGTTTTAATAACAACAAAAGCCTTGAGGGCTTAAATAAAAACAACAGTTTGATAAGCGATTTCAGTATATAGCCTTATTCAGATCATGTAATCCGAACTGTGTCATGTACTTTTAAAATACTAGGGAACCAATCATTCCAAATTTCTAAAGAAAACCACCAATCGTTTTCTTCTAAAAATACTACTTTGGTGTCCAATGGTTTCAAAGCATACTATTATAGCAGTCCTATCAGAATATACTGTTACATAGAGTTGAACTCTTTTACACTCAAAAATATATGCCTCAGCATGATAGATCATAAACTGTAATAATTTCTGTAGGGAATATCCATTCATTGTATAGTTCTTTATGATTTCCACCATCTATCATTTTTAATTTGCCTTCCAAAAATCCATTCATTGGGGCAAAACACATATAAATTTTTTCAGGTGAAACTTTTATAACAGTAAACATCCCTCCTCTTTTTATGTATAAATCAACCAGTCAGATATCAGGAGCACTTAACTTAGCCAATCAAAGACAAAGTAACTTGTCTCTATTAAATCTTTTCTAGTGCAAGTTGACGTTATTGTGTGAAGATAAACAAAAGCTCATTTTTATCACTTGTACTACTAATAAAGACGTTTTTTGGATTACAACGGAGGTTCATTTCCTTGTGGTGATTCCTTCTGCATCTGTTTCATCAGTGAAGATAAACAACCAATAAGGTTATAATTACCCATTCAGCATCCAACTTAAGCATTGTTCCTGCTTCATAGGAGGAGCCAGATGAGTCGCATGAACAGTACAGAGCCTCCTAAATGATAGTACTGTCCTGGACTTAACCATAGGGTGAAGCACATAATGTCAGCCTATAAAATACATGAATGCCTATCACTTAACCAATCAATAGAATGTTTCAAAAACATGCGTATTGGTGAACCACTTATTCCTATACCCATTTGCTTTTAACGTAATATGGTTACAGCTCTTTCTTTTAACCTATAAGAATATCAGTCTCTTTCATTGGACCAATCTTATAAGACTTCCACATTTCGGAATATTCATTTCATGTTATGGGAAAAAAATTTTCATCTTTAAATGACAGCTATTACACCGTTCTCTTCTGTGAAATGCATAAAAGGAGACAGGTAATATTACTCGTATAGAGAAAAAGCTTACATCTTCCATTATCAGTGACTTCATATGGAAGTCACATTTTTCATATCCAGCTACATCATTTTCTTAATCAGATGGTATAACAAGAAAAAGAAGTTTTTTATCAGTGTATATCCAACATAAAGGCTCCTATAAAACAAAGTCCATTAAATACCCTCACAAATATTGTGAAAGCGTAGAGACTTTTAAGTCTGCTTCAGGAACTAGTAAAATATGGTGACAAATCTATCCGTGAAGACATTTAAAATATTATATAGACCTGATCTTTAAAGATCATTTTCTTCAGAAAAAATAATTTTATTCAAAATGTGAATGTTGTTCCTGGTAATTATAATTTATTGGGAAGCCTTCTATTTTTTAAGATGGGCTTTAGTGGAACTACATTTTTTAGTCCTGGTGGATGATTTGCTCGTAAGTTGATGATCCAGCTGATTTCCCGTAGTTCAGTCCTATTGTGGATGTCACCTTCTCTGGCTGTCTGTTTTAGAACTTCAATAACCTTAATTTTAAAACGGTGATTTGGATGTTGTAATATATGTACCGCTAGTGCATTATTGGTATCTTTATTGACTATATCTCTACTATGCCTCAACATCCGATCTTTAAATCTCTGGTCGGTCTTCCCAACATAAAAGGCATCACAGTGTTGCCAGGTGGCTAAGTACACAAGATGTTGGGTACTGCAGTCCGCATATAAATTAAACACACAGGTCCTTTCAGTGCAGGGTTGTATAAAAGTATTCACACCATCTACAAGGTCACAGACTTTACATTTTCCGCATTTAAATGTTCCTTTCCTATTGGACTTCAGTGGTTGAGTAAAGCCATCCTTATTGCATAATAGCCTTTTGATATTTTTCTTATTCTTGAATACTAAACTGTAATCATTTAACCTTATTGGTTGTTTATCTTCACACAATAACATCAACTTGCACTAGTAAAGATTTAATAGAGATGAGTTACTTGTCTTTGATTGGCTAAATTTAGTGCTCCTGATATCTGACTGGTTGACTTATACATAAAAAACGAGGGATGTTTACTGTTATAAAATTTTCACCTGAAAAAAATTCTATGTGTTTTGTCTCAATGAATGGATTTTTGGAAGGCAAATTAAAAATGATAGATGGTGAAAATCATAAAGACCTGTACAATGAATGGATGCTCCCTACAGAAATGATTACAGTTTATGATCTATCACACTGAGGTGTGCATTTTTGACTGTAAAAGAGTTCACTTCTATGTAACAGCATATTCTGATAGGACTGCTATAATAGTATGCTTTGAAACCATTGGACACCAAAGTAGTATTTTTAGAAGAAAACGATTGGTGGTTTTCTTTAGAAATTTGGACTGATTGGTTCCCTAGTATTTTAAAAGTACATGACACAGTTCGGATTACATGATCTGAGGAAGGCTATATGCTGAAAGTGCTTATCGAACTGTTGTTTTTATTTAAGCCCTCAAGGCTTTTGTTGCTATTGAAACCTTTCATTTTTAACAGTTGTCTACTATTTGCTGTGCTGGCTACCCAGAATTTCAATTTTCTTGTTGACTTTAACAGTTGGCTTAGATATTGGTGTCATTCCAAAGGGGCCCAATACTTGTCAGACATGGCTGACAAGTCGGGTTCCCTTCAGAATCTTGAACTACTGAAATCCTGAATTTCAGTAGCTCGAGACCAGAAGGCGAAAGTGCAGAATACCGAAACCCTAGAATCGCAAAATTCAAAATCCTGAAGTTGGAGATTTTGAATTAGTGGTTCTGATGTTGTGGTGTGTGAGTGGGTGGGTCATTGGAGATGTAGGTAAGTGTTTGTGTTTTACGGGTTTTGGGTAGGGGCTTTAGTGTGTGTTTTGTTAGTGAGATGTGTGTGTGCGAGGGGAATGTAGCTTGTGTGGTGGTGTTTTTGTGTGTTTGTCTGTGTAGTGCAACCTCAGAGTTAATATATTTAAGTAGGGGGTTGTCGCCCACATGAGGGTTGCAGGGGGGCTTGCCCCCTACTTGCTATAGGGTAGGTGTTTCTGTATGTGAAAGGAGGTGTATGTTTGTGTTTGTTTCTGCGGTATGTTTAGTGTAGAAGTCGCGATTTTAAGTTTTGCGCTTCTGGGGTTTCGAGTTTATGGATTTTCGGTTTCATGTTCTTGAGATACTGAAATTCAAGATTTCAGTATTTCGAGATTATGAAGTGAGTCCGACAAATCACACTGTTTTGCCAGGGATGGTGTTTACCTGATACCTCTAGACTTTCAGATACTAACCAAAGCATTATCCATACCTACAATGACCAAAACATTATCCATACCTACAATGCCATTTTTAGGCATCATCTAACAAACAAGCCTTCAGACATAAGAAAAGCTATTTAGGACAAGCTAAAGGTGTTATTGCTCAATCTCTTCTCACCCTGGAGAATGCTAATGTCTGTGCAGTTGCTGAAACATAGTTTAAATCCACATAAAGCACTCTGGCAGTGCATGGCTATAACACCTTTCACACTTTCTGATCACACACTGAACATGAAAGAGCAAAAGGCTGAGGTGTGCCTGTCTACCTGAAGGATAAGCACACCTCAAGGCTGGTCAAAGAACATGACATGCTTGAGCTACTCCATGTCCAGCTAACTATGGGAAAAATCCATTACCATATTCTTGCCAACTACAGGTTCTACACCATGAACCAGGAAACCCAAATATCATGCCTGATGTTACTACAATCACTCACCATCCAGCCTAGTACCATACTCATGGGTGATTTTAAATACCCATCCATTTATTGGGAGGCATACATAACCACTAACATACAGGCCCAAAGATTTCTTGACTTTCTAAATTCAATTGCCCTGGAACAGTTAGTCTGCACTCCCACTAAGTGAACAAATATCCTAGATCTCATACTCACAAATACGGAAAAGTGTTGAAACACCCTAATGTAATGTCCTCACTGGTAAGATCAGATCACAAGGTGGTATCCCTTGAAATAAAGGTAAACTAGTCCACCCACCTAACCCCAACAACTTTAAAAATGTCTCGGTAAATCCTATTAAGCGACAACATAGCTAGTTTCCGAGCTCAACAAATCCAGAAGACACAGGATCATATGCAGAAGCATACACAAAAGCCATATGTGACTATATAAACAACTGCATATAAATGGCAGTACCAGACTGAAATAAACACACACTGAATCACAAAAACAAACCAATCTAGTGGATCCCAGGTATTAATAGATTGACAAAAAAAGAAAAAAAATCCTGTTGAGAAATAAGGAGAACAATCCCCTCAGTCTAAACAACCAAATCAGGGAGTTAGTCAAGTCTCTGAAATCAGATTTTGAGGTAAAAATATCCTTCAAAGCTAAGGACAACCATAAAGCATTTTTCAGTTATGTCCACAATCTTAAGGGTAACACCCAACAATGTGTGGACTTAGTTGTAGATGGCATCACCTATACTCAGCCAAAAGATATAGCAAGCTTGCTGGCTGACTAATGCAGCTCAAATTTCACCTCCCCATCACCCCCACTTCTCCTGCAAGACATACCCTCCACCACTCCATTGCCAATTATCACCAAAGAACAAATTGCCACTGAACACTCTAAAGCTAAAAACATGGCTTCAATTTATTCTGATGATATACCAGGTTGCCTCTTAAACAGCTTAAACCAGGACTTATTAGGGCCATTAGGATCTTTATTTAACTAAACTCTCTGGTCTGACTATGTCACAATAGAATGGAGGACTGCAACAGTCATTGCTCTGCATAAAGGAGGACCAGCTACTGCCCCAGGAAATTACACAACCATAATAATCATGGACCTGATAAAAAAATGACATAGGAAACCTTCAAACACTGGACTTGACCCAATTTAGCTTTGTCAAGGGCAAGTCATGCCTACTGAATCTAGTGAATTTCTTTGAGAAAGCCACTAAGGCTATGGGTGAGGGTAAAGCATTTACCTCGACCTGGCCAAGGCATTTGATGCAGTTCCCAATTCAGTTATTATAAATAAACTCACAAAACTGGGCATAAATCCCTATGTCACCAAATGAATATTCAATTGGCTCAACAATAGGTCACATGTGGTTATAGGGGATGACTCCAGATCCAGCAAGAGGCCAATTACAAGTGGTGTATCACAGGGCTTAGTGTTGGAACCACTCCTGTTTGGAGTACACTTCTCTGGAGCCAAGGCTAATGTGGAAGGCCTCTGGATAACAAGGTTTATTGACGACTGCAAGATGGGGGCAATCACTGAATCCCCCAATGATGTATATCCTTCAGGAAGGTCTAGATCAGACAAACAATTGCTGCTAGAATCAAATGCATTATCATACCCTTTGGGAAGTCAAATACCCCTGCAAATTACAACATCAATAGCACACCCCTAAGAGTAGACTCAGAGATGGGAGATCTAGGTACACCGATAAATAGTGGCCTGTACTTTGACTGTCATGAGTTCATAGTGGTGATGACGTTCTTTTATGTGACACAACTTATAAGTAAAGTTATGGCATCCAGATCCAAGAAAATTATAGTCCTGCTGCACTCAGCCCTCATTAGACCAATAATCAAGTGCAATGCACTGTTTGGCACATACTTGGACTAGGCACTTACAGCAGCTAGACTGACCTCAGGGATTCCTCACAAAGAAAATACAGGGTGTAAACAACATGTCCCATGCAGACAGACTAAAAGCCCTATGCCTTTACTCTGTCTTGTACTGACTATTAAGGGGTGACCTGTAAGTAGCCCTCAAGGCACTCACAAATGCAGCCCTAATGGAGCTGCTACACACCTACAAGTCAAACAGCATGATGGCCACCCAATCAAGGGGTCTAAACTTAGTTAGTGACTCAAATAAAACATGCTGTAGAGACAGATATCTCTCTCAGAGATTGCCCCTTCTTTGGAACAGGCGTCCTATTCATATTAAGCACAGCTCTTTCCTGGCCCCCTTCAAAGCCAGTTTGGATCAATGGATGGAGAATCACATACTCACACCTGGGGCAGTGCCTGTGTCCCTTATGGACAGGGGCAATCTGTAAGATACTAAAGATAGAGGCACAAACCCATTCCAGCCATTATATTGGCTAGGCTTGTAAGGGCTCATAAGCCATTAGCTTAGTAATCTGCTATGAACTGATGATTTTCTTCATCCAGGCTGATAAAATGAAATAAAGAAATTATTTCTAAATGGTGCTGATTACAATATTTCTCAAAATGCTTGGAAGGCTAGTCAGATTGAATGATCCAGTTGAAAGGAATTAACTTCATGCAGCTGCTGCAAGTCATTTAGCTCTATTAGTCTGTGATAAATTAGAGTGAAGATATATAAAAAAGAGATAACTGATACAACATAATCCTTTGAAAATATATTGTCACCACTGCCTGTCTGAAAAACAAACCTGTTTTTTGAATGATATGATCAATGTTTGTCAGTAAACAAAAACACGACTAGTCATAGTTTCTTTAAAAACACACACACATATATATATATATATATATATATATATATATATAGATATATAGAGTCAGAGTGAGAAGGAGTTGAAAAATATTTACAGTATGAAATACCTGGATTATGAACATTTATCAGTCCAATTCAGCTATTGGAACATAACATCCTAGGCTTAACTTTACTGAATCTTAACTCAGTTTTACATAAACACCCCATCTAGATATGTTACTTTATTTTTATATGTGCAACAAACTAAAGAAATAAATTATATGTAAGCATTATTCCAGCTAACATATGTCTAAATTCACAGTCTTATGGAAGAACTGCAAAAATACCCTATGCTATTGGATAGTATGCATTGATATAAAGGCCAAACAACAGGTGTAGTAAAATGGCACATTGAATTACATAAACATTAACAGATGTCCATACTAGAGCCATTTATAACAGTGGGGCAAGCTGCAACACAATGGCAAAGTAATGCAAGAGAAAAATATATGATCGAAGTTACATCCATACTATAAAAATAAAAAAAAAATCCATAGTGATAACTGTTTGAAGTTCAAAATCTCTATAGTGTTAATCCTGAAACAGAGACTGAATGATTGAAAACCTGGAATTGCATATATTAAGTCCATTGCTATTTCTGAGAATATTCCCTTTTCTTTTTTGTTTGTCTCCTAAAATTTTTAACTATACAGCAGTAGTTTTTATAGATTTGCAGGGAGGCAAGCCCCCCTACACTCCCACACCCCCTGAAAATTATATATCCCAACTCTGAGATCATACCATAGTGAGGAAAAAGGTAAATTTCTCAACTGTAGTGCAATCTGGTATCAGAACATCAATCACACATTAGCGAATGCACACTAGCATTCACTACAGTGGATGTGAACATTTCCAGATCGGTATTACGGGAACTGGGAAACACACATTCAACCTTCCCAGGTTCACGTAAGTGCCAATTCATATTTTAATAGGAAACCTAAATACACACACACACATACACACACACACATACACACACACACACACACACACACATATATATATATATATATATATATATATATACATATATATATATATATATATTTGCTATCATAATGTTGAAGCAGACTCGGTTGAATGATCATTGACCCACGTCCGCGAAACATCACAATGCTAAATTCTGATATTGTCAAATTACATCTCGAATTCAACCTCAGAACAAGCGTAAATATGGGTCAAGATAGGGGGAGATTTGTAGTTCGACAATATCGGAGTTCGACATTGACAAACGAAGTCCAGACTTCAACATTATGATAGTAAACCTATATGTATATATATATATATATATATATATATATATATATATATATATATATATATATATATTTATGTGTACACACATATATATATATATATATATATATATATATATATATATATATATATTACACTACAGATAGATATATGTGGCCACGGTGGTGCAGTGGCTAGCTTTGTCACCTCACAGCAAGAGGTACTGCTGTTTGATTCTTGGCTGGGGTTCTTTCTGTGTAGAGTCTGCATATCTTCCCTGGGGTCATGTGGGTTTCCTTTGGGTGTTCTGGTTTCCACCCACATTCCAAACACATGCAGTAGGTGGATTGATTACTCTAAAATTGGATATAAGTGAGAGTGTGAGTGCGAGTGAGTTGTACGAATTAACTACTGTAGCAGGGCTAGCCACCTGACGGTGTAAACCTTGGCTCGAGATGATTGTCACTGCTGAAGTGACATCCCGACCCCATGTGCAAAATGGGAAAAAGAGGATGAGGAATGATAGATGGATGGATATAGGAGAAAAGTGATTGTCAGCTGCTAGTCTTTCTCTTGTGTTTTGGTATTTTTTTTTTTCATCATTTCAGGGCTTTGGGCTTTATACCATTTAATTTTTTTTGGTTCCCAGAAATTGCAAAAGCCACTTGTCATCACTTATTGGTGTGACTAGGAATCAAGCAATTATCTTCAGCTTTTAAGCCTCATTGTCATAGTTTTACTACTCGTAGTCTAATTCATTTTAAGTCAAGCAAATGAAGGCAATAACAAATTATTTATGCAGCAGATTTCTAACCACAAAGCTGGTTTTACATGCATTTCCTAACTACTGTGAAATAGCAGCCCAAAACTGCTATTCTCTTTGTGCAATTAATGTCTTGGGTATGCAAATTTCCAACAGGACAGTCAAGAAGACAGCACTGGGCCAACAGAAAACATTTTGGTTTAACATCTCAGCTGAAATATGGTATAACCTATCAGTAAAGCACTGAACATGTACTACAGCCACATGCCAGTGTTTCACATATGACATTATTGCTACCTATGAGCACAACCCATAATGTTAAAAAAAACAGGATAGATGTGCATCCCCAAAAAGTATCAACTCACTCATTTTATTCTACTGGATACAGTATGTTTATTTCTGTTTTTTTTTTTTTTTTTTTTTTTTTATTTGCTTAAGTAATGATGCTTTTTTATACTTTGAGTACTGCAGGCATGTAAGTAATAAAATTAAACATAGACAACTAAGTACTCCAATAAAACAGGGATAGAAACGTGAAACAATAACAAAGCAGACTTGCACAATGCAGTTTATATGTAGCACCAGTCTGGTTTATATTGTGTTTGGACAAATGACTCACTGAACAAAATCATGCAGGACAATGACTTGTAGAAATCTTTGTTTACAGTTGCAGGAAATACACTAAAATTATGCTTCCTGACACAGTCTTATTAAAAACTCTCCCTTATTCAAAACTGTCATCGTCCTCAACTCTCCCATTAAGAAAGAATGTGGCAAGAAAACATAGTAGCTTTGGCATTGTGAAGATGAGAACTGTTGCTTTTAAGCTGTCAGAACTGTCAGTATGCAGATAAACTCATCATTTACTGAAGCCTAAAAATACAGGACAGCCAATTGTTTCTATCAGATCACAAGGCACTGCCATTACAGATTTTCCCAGCTGGAAAGGAACTGCATCTAGAATTAGATGCAAGTGTAGAATAGAATTCTGGGTAACTGTTTACCATTTCCTGATCTAAACAATGGCTCACAATGCCATCTGCTCATCTATAACTCCCAGACAGTTTCTGTTATTGTGACACAGCCAAGATGTGTACAGTTGTCCTGCAGCTCAAAAATAGTTTATCATTGGTGTTTCCTATAATTGGAATAAGAAACATTTATCAACATCCCCTCCCTTCCAAGGGCATCTATCTCTTTTAATACACCAAACAAAATAGATCATTCTATAGAAAGCATAACAGTCAACTAATAAATAAACAAAATACAATTTTCAGTATACCATTACAACTACATCTGAAATAAATATACCTGTAAATCACATACACTGTTTGGCATAAATTCATATTTATATATACACAGCAAAAAAGCTTCTAAAACAACTGCAGTATTATACATATGTAGGAGCACTATTAAATTATAAAGTATTTCACTTCAATATCATTTTAATAATTCAACCCAAAGAGAAAGGAGTTTAAACCAATAGAAAACCAGCAAGGCTATGAAGATTCTGAAATAATGAAGACAGTACACCAGGCAATCTTGAGACGAGAGAAAAAGCCTACGTTTTAGTAGTGCAAATTCTGGGATAGATGGATACTAATGAGGAAGAGTGCTGGAGGACAAGTAGAGGGTGTAAAAGCTGGCCTTTGGTAAGTAAATGGAATACAGAGGCCCAAACAAACAGTGAAAATAAAGGATGCATTGTGATTACCACAGCAGATTATTTGTGCACAGCGATATAAGCAACAGGCCAAAAGGAATGCCCGAGGAAAGAGACTAATCCATCAGAAAAACAGGAAGGGTTATGAAAACTGTAACATTAGTTTCTACTAGAGTTAGAATGCAGGGTGAAAAGTGTTGTAATGGTGTGATAATATGCATAAGGTAAGTTAGACTAACGCTCCCATTTTTTCGTAAGCATTACTTTGAATTTTACTTTGAAAAATACATCTAAAGACACATGTGCAGCCCATGGTTTTTGGAAACATTTCATAATCTTGCACACTGATAGTCAATCTTATTAAATTAATTTGAACATTAATTTAGGGAGATATGGAAACATGGGATATCACGATACCCAGATCGCTACAGATATCATAACCCAGGAAATAAACAGCACACTACTTAAATGCTGTCATCTACATGAAAGATGGTATGAAAGAAGAAAAAGACATCTCAGTGCCAAACTAGCCATGTAAATTTTCCAACAAAGCTGGCACTACGACTCCCCTTCGTAAGACTTTCCATGTTTAGCCAGAAGAGCTCAGCCATGTGACACAGCATTTTATACTGCTCCAACTCATTGTTGAAGTGGAACAAAGAGACAGGCCGAGGTCTAGGCCAAGGCCTCAGCTTTGAGTAGACCTCTAGTTATGAGTTTAAAACCATACAGTTAACTGACTTCTAAGACTGATCAGTGGCTTAAACTTATATTAAAAATAGCAATAATAAAATGCTGCCATTTTAAAACATACTTTCACCTGTTTAAGAATTATTGCTAATTTGATTTTAACATTTAATAAAACTAAAGATGAAGATCACAAAACAATAACAATAAATGATATTTATGGTAGAAAAAAATATGTCATCCGAGTACTGCAAATGAACCATCCATATCCTTATTTTGCCTGATTCTTCTGAGTCTTGTGGCCACATCTGCAGTCTTGCTCTTTGTAGAACTCCATTTAGACAACTGCATTTAATAAAAAATTCTCAGCTGCCTTAAAACTCCTGCATATGTTAACAGTCCAAGGAAGTAGAAGATAGAAATAAATCAGTGCATATCAAGATATTGATAATTGCTGATATTTCAGTTTTTTGAGTATATAAAACAAGTCACATAATGTTCAGATATAAAAATGATAAACATTTTGATGCACAACTTGTATTTTAGAACTGAAATTTATTGACAAAAAACAATGTTTAGGAAATATTTGACAGATATGTGGTATTGCAAGTTTATAGGTTTATTGGTAAGTACTAAGCTAGCTGCCCCTGGGGGCCATTTTAAACATAGTCAGTTTCTCTTTTTTGTTCAAATTAACCTGTCCCATTTGGTTAAAGAGTGGCCTTACCCATCCTATGGTTGATAATTATATATTACTCCTAATGTGAATAAATGGGATCATACTATACATAAGTTGAGGAGACTCGTGCATGGGATAAAGCATTTAACAGCTGCATCTGTCTATTTGTAGTACAGGGTGCAGTTGTGGGGTAAATTTCTGTTTCCCATCCATAGATCTAAGTTGCACTTAAAAATGGGCAGGAAAGAATTTTGTTTAATGTGGATGGGAAGTCTGTTTCCGGTATCCTCTGCAAATTATACCTGTCCCTCCAAAATCATTCTGTTGATGTCACAGAAGAGGTTTAGATCTCTAGGCTGAGTATTTCTTATACCATTTGATTTGCTGATGTGCATTAAATCTATCAATAACAGGTCAGATCATGCCTTGTATGCCACACACAAATCACCTCTTAGCATTCTAAGCATTTCAGCAAAAATGCAGTTGAGTTCTTAAGAAGGGTATATGTTAACTATGTATTCTCTAGTGTTTACACGCTTTTAACAATATTCTGCTGTCTGTCAACATTTAGTATAGGAGTCATCTGCAAAAAGACCATGCAATGCTAAAGCTGCACAGTTGAAAAAAACATACAAATCTTAAAATAAATTATGATCAGACATGGTACTGTTCTGCCATACTTAAACAAATCCTAAATGATTAAGATGAAGTCTGATACAAGCAGTTTTAAGGTCAGTGTTAATTTTGGTTGATCTCTTCACTGGCAGTCTAGCGTGTCAACTTAAATACGCATATACGTCTGTTCTTAGAAAATGAAAGGGGCTACATATCTGCTACATACACATCAATACTATTCAGGCAAGAATGTGCATTTTGTGGTACTTAAAATTTGTAGCATCAGATATGTATTAACCAAAGAGCATGCATATAAATTAGGAAACATTTTTTTCTGTTTCAAGTATGATTTCTACTAACAGGAAATGAAGCCAATGAAGCACAGTAAAAAAAAAAAAAAGATAACTAAACATGGGATTCAAAAGGCTGATTAACTTCAAAATATGTATAGCAGTGTAAACCTCATAATAAGTTTTAAATATCTGGATACAAACTTGCAAATGATGGATATTTGTCTTAAAGAAATGTTTTATGTTATGCGTTTGTGTGTGTTTGTTTATGTTTATGTCTGTGTGTGTGGGGGGGGGGGGTAAAAAGGCAAGCCTCCCCATACTACTTGACACTTATGTTATTTGCCTCCAAGGTTACCATTACTCACAGAAATGGCAAACATTTGTTTTTAGTAAAGGGCATTTGTTTATTTCCTTCTTTCTTGACTGGGCTAAGCAGCATTTTCAAAATAGTGCTGAAATTTATCTGCTTCAAGCATCTATTAGACATCTGTTAGACACTATCAAAAAATACTTTCAAATGCAGACCACTTCTTATATCAAAAAAGGCCGATGTGATTTTGAAAAAAAAGGTATCAAATGAAAGTTGCAAATATGAGCATTGTATACTATATACTATTATTCATTTTCATTCTATTATTTTATACTGACAGTAGTGATATTTTTCAAGTATATTACAAACAAGCATCAGAAGACAAAGGGTTACTCAGAAGGATCCATAATTCAGTTGTGCCTAGCTACCTGTTACTGAAGAATGAACTTGAAATGGCCTGATGCTATTTTGATATGTATCAAGGCCAACATAGCAATGACACAATACAGAAAGGGATGCATAGAAACTGACAATATCTATGCCAATGGGAAAATGTGTGCTACTGCATTGGCCTCATTATATGTGGTCATGTGACTAAGACAAGACACACAGTAAGGTAGTGTGCTGATGCTTGTTCATACTTGCAACGGCGTGCCTCACAGGTATATGACAAGCACCATGAGTAGGCCAGGCCACATTGGGCCAGCACAGCAAAGTGCCACCTCATCTTGTCATTAAAATGGATGGAAGGCAGAGCTAGGACAGTCACAAGAAGAGTATGAGAAATCAGAGAAGCAAACACAAAGGTAAACAACAGGGAAGATGGGAGGTGGGGGAGAAACTGGGCTGTTTTTTGATGAACACGCTGATTTTCCACATTTTTAAAAAAAACATAGGGTTAGGGTAGCAAAAGCAAGTCTCGGAATGAAGGAGGGAATATGAAAGGTAGCAAGGCAGACAAACCAACATAATACTATACCAAGACAAAGGAGACGTCAACACAAAAAAGAAGAATAGACTCAAAAGGGGTGCTGCAGTGAAGTGATGCAAACAGATGAGGGACAATTGGAGATGTAGATGGCTGAAACACAAACAGTATTACCACTCTGCAATGAAGACATTTTTAGTGTGAAAGAAACTGCGGTTGTCATTCTGCGGGAGACAGGGCTATGAAAATCGTAAGAAGAACTGGAATACAGAACTGGATAACTGAATTATGATTTATACCACAATACACACATACTGATGACAAACAAAAGAGCTGACAATGAAATGCAGGACTTCAGAGTTCAGACAAGAGTGCATGGGAGCAACAGGACCTGTGCCTACATGTGCAGATGATGACCTGTGTAGGCATGATAATGTTTGATGCACAGCATCAAACATGTAAAAGTGAGGTGAACAAGATTGCCTTCATTTCTTATTCTCTGAATAGTAGTGCCATCTTTGATGGCATTAATAAAAATTGGAAATTATTTCTGACAGACCCTGCTCTGACTAGCAAAATAGGAGAAAAAACATATTATACATTCAGAAGGGCTAGAACTTTTAAATTGTTGTTGGAAAATAACAAGATGAATAAAGTTATATCACACAGAAATGGTACTAGTAAATGTGGATCATACTCACAGTATATACACATTATTTGTGGGGGCCAGTTTATTATTCATGGTCATACATGCATAGTTAATGGGCGCTTTAACTGTGGTACAAAAATGTAGTTTACCTGGCTCACTGTTTATGTTGCCCTGCCTACTATGTGGGTAAAACTTCAGTGACTGCATTTATGCGCATATTTTAGATATTAGAAAGAACAAAATTGTTAGTACTTTATATAAACATGTTACTTACGTATTATTGCAACCAGATTTTTGAGGGTGCAAAATTCGGAATCTTCAACTGAAGCCAGGCCGTGAACAACTGTAAGGTGTTATTTAAAGTCCTTATTGCAAACAAAAGCTTTATATTACCTTTAGTAACACAAAATAATTACAAAATCCTTCCTCATCCTGATTTGTATGCATGACAGATGCATGCAGTAATTTTCATGACTGCTATCGTACTGACAGATGGAATCTTTAAGTACTGATTTCTCCACTTTTGACAAAGGCTCTAACAGCAAGTAAGTAAGTAAGCAAGTTTTCCTTAGCCTGAAATCAACAGTGCCATAGTGTTACATAGCTCTAGTTCAGGAGAAATCAGTTTTGATTATGTTAATGTGACATTTGTTAACTGGGTTAGCCCAAGTGGATACAGAGTAGACCCTTTCCTCAGTGGAGAACCGAGGAGAAAAGCTCCACCAAACTGTCACATACATTACATTTAAATGAATGCAGGAGAACAAGATAATCCCAATAACCAACTCAACAAAAAGTGTAATAAGCTGTGCCTGCACTTATGGGGATGATTCTGCTGACTTACATTGTTTGTTGGATGCAGCAGTTAACATGTAATATAACAGTCCGTAATAACAGGTGCTTCACGCAAGTCTGGCTTTAGGAAGCATATGGCTACCAGCTTAGTAACATTGTGTAATTCATAATTTTTTTGGTGGTTTAAAACATTTACTGTCATGTACAGTCAGTAATGCTGACATGAACAGCAGTATAGCTGTGCTTCATGAAAAGTAAGTCAGGTGTGGCTCTATTTCTGGGAATTACACAATCTTACAAATCTGGCTGAGATAATACATAAGTATTTTTTTTTTAATAATAGATCAAGTTAAAAATGATCCTCAGGGTAGAATTGTGGATGAGCATTTAAATTTGATTGAGTTAAAAATGGCAGTTAATGTTAAATGCCACAACCTACCCTGGATTAAATGAAACTTGTTCCTTTAAAATTGAAACACTTTGAAGTCTTGTAATTAATTTCAGTTTGTTTCTTTAATCATGTGATTGCCTCTTTTTAGTCTTTAAACAATGGTTTTATTACGTTTTGCTACTTCTGATGAAGTTCCAAACAATTTGGGAATGAAAGCACTGAATTTTTATTCAGTAAACATGTACTTTGGATTTTGCCTGACTTTCTTTTGCTTCTGCTGTAGCTAGTTGTTGTTTTACCTGTCCGGGTTCTTGGTTTGTGAGTATTACAAAATTCCCATTCTGTAACAGTTTTCAGAACATCATATTATGCATAATGCTGTAGACTACAACTATCTTCCTGCAGTGCTCCAGTGCAAAATAATTCTGCCACAACATACGTCCAAGAAGCGGAGGCAAGCCTTCAGCACTGACATCACACATTCGATGATGTTTTGCATGTCTGACAAGGCTGTGCAATATGCACCTCCAACATGGTCTAGGAGCTACAAATTGGGATCATTGACCATTGCTCCAAGGCATATATGGCATCTCCTGCAGCACATAGCAGTGAACACCATGATAAGTGGTTTGTTGCTAGCTACTATGGAAATAACATGTCCAGACCACAATGGCTAGCAATGAGTGCACCTGGCAAATAGCTGACCTTGTGAAAAGCCACCACACATGAAACACTGATATAGGTCATGCACATGCTAGATGTAGGAATCATAAGAACTGCCTGAATGGTACATGGGCACATTATGTATAATACCCTGTGCATTACAATACACCTGGGAGTTGATGGAGCGATAGGCCGTCCATCTGATAAACTGCATGGTTTATTGTTAGCAATGTGAGTGCAGTCAATGTTCCCTAGGACTTTGGGGAAATGGACTATGTTATAGCATGTTAGTGATTCTGTCTTCTACTGTCCTAGGAACCAGATATGGTCCTCCACACAATGCATTATTATTTTAAAGAACTGGTGTAGGATTTGTGAGGCTGATGCCTTTGAATCTCCTAATGAACCTTCTTTTGGGCACTTAAAGGTCCCCATAGCTAATATGGTTAAGTTTACATAAAATTTTTGTCTGCTAGGATAGGTATCCCATGCATCCCTCCTGACTCCTTGTAAGGGTGGCACATGCCTACTATGTCCACATGGTGCTGCTGTCCACAAAGCAGCAGATAATGTCCTGATCATGGAGGTGGTGAAACACTAGCTGTTGGCTGTGGAGGGCAGCAATGTGCCACATTGTGGACATTGGATTCCATAGCAGGCACTAACACATGCTCTCCAGCTAAGAGCGATGCAACTCCTAACATCAAAACATGAATAAAGATTCCACATACTGGCAAATGCTGATGATCAGAATAGCTAATCACTGTGGCCTTCCACATTAAATTTACATCATTTGCATATGCAATGGCTACTTTTAGCATACTGCCTCTCATTTGTATATCATTCTGTGGTCATTAGCCTGCAGTACATACTGTGCTGTTTCTGCTATACAAATCATGCTGCTTGTGTTGCTGAATCCAGCTCTCTCCTGCACATTGCTTCTGACTTTGTTATTTTATGCAATGTGTTATAATTGTAGCTGAATACCTCCATAATCGTTTTTATTCTTTTTCTTTTTTTTTTCTTTTCTGGGCACCTTTTGCCCACTTCCTGCCTGCTGACCATTAAGTACTCCTTCTCATGGATTTCAGACTAGTCATTCTCCATACAAAGAATCAGCCATACAGGGGAGAGAGTCATCTAGAGGTGAATATTATCCAGGAAGATATGAGGGAACCATGTGTTCAACCCATATCCACTTCAGTCATTCTCCCCCGACTAGAGCCATTCATCTTTCTAAATTAACAATAATTGGCCTCAACATGATATCTCTTTCTTGTCAGTCCATTTTTTCACCAGGCATAGGCTATTTATAACCCCGATCTTGATGGCTGACAAAAATCATAGACATCACCATGGGAACCTCCTACCCTTTTATGCAATACGCATATGCCACCAAGGGCTACCATTGCCAGCTGGGGATATTCAAACTCATACCCTTCAAAAGAATGATGCATGTCTATTGTGCAAGCCTCAAATTGCACAAGCACATTTGCAGCCACTGGGAAGCCACCACTCACTTCAGCCAGGATGGCTGAGTTGTGTGCCATTCATTTCCTATCGTTCCAGTCCAGGTCTTCCTGTGCCTGAGCTGCTGTTCAATCTTGGATGCCCGGGGGAACAGCTGGAGATTTATCCTTATACAAGATATAGCTGGGGAAAGGTAAAAACTAATAGATTAGTATGAAATTCAAACAATTTGTACAATGTTTATTTTGCTATATGTTTCGCACTCAAATTGATGACCACTTTAAAAAGGCATTAAAACTTTCAGAAATATAATAAAATATTGAACTGTATTGTAGCATGGAGTGTTTAATGTGCTACTTAATTTAAACCAAGTATAGCAATGTTTTAGTCATACAATAGTTAGTGTTGGGGTCTTACAACTCCAGTGTATGGTGTTCACTCCTGACTTATAGTTACTCTCTGTGGTTTGGGTTCATAAAAATGTTACTGTCGTCACTATTTATGTGACACTGCAGTGCTGATAGCATGACTGCCATATAATGCAATTCAGAGACTTGGTAAAGCTGCATGGAGAAGCTCATTATCATCTCTCAACTAATGCAACATAGTTGTACAAGCACCTGTAAAAATACACACACACACACACACAGACACACACACAGACACACACACACACACACACACACACACACACACACACACACACACACACACAACACGCATACACACTCTGATACTCACGGACATTCACACAGACAGATCAACAATCACACACACACACACACACACACACACACACACACACACACACACACACACACACACACACACACACACACACACACACACACACACACACACACACACACACACACACACACACACACACACCTGGAAGCATGTCCCTATATACAATGAAACACACACACACACACACACACACACACACACACACACACACACACACACACACACACACACACACACACACACACACACACACTGACACACACACAAATATATGCACACATTCAAATTCATGGCTTTGCAGTTCTTATCTGGCACAGCCCTGATCTTGCCATAGGAATGAATGAATAGGTGCATGCCATATTTTTTTTCACTTCAAACCTATAATGGTGCTGTAAGGCTATTCTTTTTATTGCTCTACTATGCTTACCTTATCCCAACAAAATGTTTCATGTATTTGTTCTGTAATATGCAGAGCTACATATTTGTAGGTTGATGAAATTTTCATTTAATGTAATGTTTACAAATTGCTGTTAAAAACCTACAGCACTTGAGGAAAAAGTAAATGCTTTGACAGGGGTCTTTACCTTACAATACACCAGTGGAGGACAGGTCTGTTCCCATACCACTAATCTCCCTACACCCCACTTCATAGGTTGCAAAAATTTAGGAAAAAAGAAAAATTCACTCACTTTTACCCCTTCTCTGAGTTGTGTGAGCTTACAGCACAGCACCTGTGACAAATCATGCTCTTGCATTCTAAGAGACTGACAGCATACAGAAGATAAATTTCTTGTGTAATAACTACAGGCCACACAATACATAAGGATGTTCCTTATTTAGCTACATTCTTGACCTCTGTTCCAAGTTTTGTTTCATAAAATAATTTACTAAGCAACTGTTTGCACTTCACTGGTACTACAGTGAAGCACTAAACATTTTAGCATAGAACATCTTCACTTCTGCATGGACACTTCCCTATTTCACTATGTCTTTAGGACAGGAAACAATGACTGCTGTCATGCAGGTATGCCTGTGTTATCACAGTATCTACCACATGTCTTGAATGTACCATCATTTGTCCATGGACCACTTAACAGGAACCCTAATGTGCACCACAAGCCAGTTTCGTGGAATGTTCTCCTTGTCCTATTGGAATATGCCTAACCTGTGTACATCACATGCTGTGACCTTCTTGAATAACATGAAATACTTAACAGCACTGATGAAGATGGATTTGTAGAGTTTCTTCAGGGAGAAGGTCCTGCATAATTAAAAGGATACAGGAGATACCTGTGTGACTACAGTTGCCAGAGATTCTTTTCCTCTGCATCTCCGAAGACCATCCATGACAATATTTCATGGCATTTACAACAGAATTTGCATCTTCATGGAGGTAGGCTGTGCGGGTTAACCCTGTGATTATATCACCTTCTTATTTCAGTTAAGCTATCTGACTGTTGCACCAAGAAGGAACATGAAATTGTCCTCTGACCAATGTCATCTATACATATAAGGAAAGTAGTTCCCTTCAGCAGCAAATTGCAAAAAAAAAAAACTGCTACAAAAGTATATTTGGTCTGATTTATAGAAGACAAATATGATATTGGAGTGATTTACTATGTTTCTTATAATATCCCTGCTAGGATTTTTTGACAATTGTTTAAGAATTTTTCTGTCAAAAATCAATATCCATATGATCTTAACAACTGCTCTTTTACTGAGCAAGAAAACCACTGCTTTTTGTAAAAGGCATTTTTTTTCTTTTCACTGAATGTGAAATTGTTTTATCTTGCAGACCATATCTGTTTTCATGTGCAAATTTAATAATCAACAACAGAAAAATTGTCCAATCAGGATTCAATATAAAGATTTTTTTTTTCATTTTGGAAAAACAAAATTTCAGTTTTCAAAGTTACACAAATCATAAACATTTAATAGTACCTGAAAGATCTTCCACAAACTGAACTTTAGTTTGTGTCAATTCAAAATAAGATACTTGCCTCTCTAATAGAATACTGAGATCTAATACTGTGAGCCTGACTCTTCAAAAATTTAAGCATAATTTCATTGATAAACAGCAAATTCAGAAATCACTATAACACATTTAACTAATTTTTGCAGGACTTCATTTCACTAAATCCCCTGATGAGGGAGGCTACACCAGTCATTTCCCCGCTACTCCTACATACTAATTTCAGCATTGTTGTACCTTGAAGCAGAGGGAATATCCCATGTTATGACATTTTTTTAAGTTAGGACAATTTTAAGCTGAGAACATATGCTCCAGCTGCACACAGTTGCAGTCTCAAACTTTCAACAGCACCCATGATAGTAATTTTGTCAGGTGAATCTATATTTCTAAATATTCATAACACAATGGGAGCAGAAAATATTCACAATTGCTACCCGGTTTAAACATCAATCCAGGACTTGACTGGACATTCAACAGAAGGACAAGAGCCACTGTAAGGGCTTTTTTTCTCTATATTGCAAGGTGCAGTCACTCCTGTTGGAATCTTTGGTTATTTTACCCAAATGAGAAAGCAATATTTCAGTAAGAGCCCTACAAACTACAGAATTTTTCTTTTAGTTCAACTACTGACAGTCAGATATTAACAATAAATGAAATTGTCCATGGTTTGGCAGGTAGTTCACTAAACTGTGAGATAAAAGAAGGATTAATATTTGATTGTTTAATGTGTGTTTAGGTGTGTAGGTATGTGTGAGTGAGAAAACAGAAAGGGAGTGCAGATGATTTGTTTTGAAATCAGGATTGCTTCCCTGCTTTATGTCCATTGCTTGCCATGGTATTCTCTGATTGTTCCACAACCCTGAACTTGATAACACAAGTGATATAAAATGAATAAACAAGAATGAATGAATGAATGAATGAATAAAACAATGAACCAATCAATCAGCCAACCAATGCCAAATGCTAGATATATGTTGACATATGGTGTGCATTTTAAATGCTACAGCATAGATGAGGCAAAATAACCACTTCAAAATAAATAAAGCAGTGTTACCCTGCACCCAATGCAATAGGGCAAACATTATTACACTGATGGATTTCTGAAAAAGAGAACAAATACACGTTTACATTTTTTCAAGGAGGATGTCTGCCTAATTCAAGCCAGTCTCCAGTCACTGCTCATACTCCAACTAAAGAAGTTGATTTAGAACAAAATAATACTTTGGCCAATGTTTTTTGTGAACACTGAAACACTTGTTTCACACAAACATATACCAAAATTAACAACAGCCTAGGTACAAATATTGCAAAGAAGCCACGTGGTGATGAAATGGCAAAGAAAAAATATTCACAGGTTTGCATATTTCAACCAGTAATATCCAACTAAAAGCAGGACATTAAAAAGTGTAATGAAACTGTATCTAAAAGTGCAGATAAGTGGACAACCTATAGCAGCAGTGCTGTTATATCAATAGATGCAACTGTTGTGATAGAAAATACTACATTATTATCACAATTCAATATTAAAAACATTCCATATTAAACTAAGGTGTTAATACAAGTGTGATAAATGAAAACCAACCTACAGATAGGTTACCCTGCATATTACCAAATAAACATACATGAATCAAGACTACATTACTTGTCTGCTAAAAACAAACAGTTTGCAATAACAGCTCAAATAAACTATGTTAATCTTATTTTTTGTGACATCTTGGAGGTCTATACCTTCTAACTGCGCCAAAACTGTTTAGCACTCAAATACCAACATGCTCTTCTTTAAAGAAAGAGCAGCAGTTATATCAACATGTGTCCAAACATTAGGAATGTGTGCTAGTGGTTTTGTGGAATATTATGCACAAGATCTGCGAGGAATGAAAAACAGTGCGAGGAATGAAAAACAGTGCGAAGAATGAAGTGTCACCACTCACAATGAGATTGTGAAGAAAACAAGGATGATTGTGCAAGCTGTCAAAACTTTACATTTCAGTACATTTTATGATTATTCATCACATACCTTTTGCAGGATAAAAGAAAGCTTCCCACAAAACATGACCTCTTCAAAATAAATAGTACCTGGAAACAAAACAATTTTTGCAGTGATTGTGCACTGTACTTCTATTTAAGTCAGCTTTCATGAAGAGTTACATGCTTTAGTGTGGAAGCCAAAGGATATGCTTTTATATCCCACATTCATTACTTCCTTCTGCATACTATGTTATTTATTCTTCCACGGGCATTTCAGTGCCATTTTTAGGGATACTAGATGAACTTTGACACTCTACATTGTGAGTCCCAAAATGTTGAAAAATTACATATGATTAGGCAGCTATAATAGTGAAGTATGAAACTTTGTAGTTACAGATTAAAAGCATTTTTTTCTGCAGGATGGACGCCCCTCTCACTCCAGTCCATCCCGGCTACCAGCTTCTGGAAGAAGACTCAGCAGATGACACAAATAAACTCTATCGGATTGCAAGGCAAAGACAGAAAGATATAAAAATATACTCATCAGACACCCTTCATAAGGGAACAACAGCCTGCTCATCAGTCCAAAGGATATCAAAGACAGATTGAAGGAATACTTCTAGCAGCTTCTAAATGAATAGAACCCCACAGAATCTACAATGCTTCAAACACAGCTTACAATGAAGGAAGAAGAGGAAACAACCCTAACAGACATAAGAACAGCAGTGAGGAAAATGAACTCAGGAGAAATAGCAGACTCAGATGAGGTCACAGCAGATATAATCAAGGTGCTGAGTGAGTTAGGGAAGAAACGGCTCCAGAAGGTAGTCATAGTGCTATTAAAGATGACTGAATAAGCATTCTAGTTCCAGTGTACAAGAACAAATGGGATATTCACAACTGTGGGCAATATGGGTATCAAACTCTTCTCACACTGCATGATTGTCCTGGAAAGGGTGATTGATAAATGAAAACTCAGAGCAGTAGAAAGTGAGATGGGGGATGAGCAGCTTGGATTCACATCAGGATACAGCACAACTGGCCTGATGTTTGCCATGAGACAGATAGTTGAGAAGAAGCTAGAGATGAGGAAAGAGTCAAATTGGACATTCCTAGACATGGAGAAGACATATAACATTTTCCCTAGAAAGCTGATTTAGGCAGTCTTGCAATGGTTCAAACTCCCAGAAACATTGATAGAATTAGTGTAAGGATACAATGACACAAGTAAGAACATTATTTGTACTCACAGTGGGGATCCCAGAGGGAGTGGGCATTCAGCTCTCAGCCCACTGTTATTCATACTGGTGATGGATTACATTAACAAGCAGTTCACAGACAGATCAACAAAGCAATTGTATGTAGATAAAGGGGTATTACAGGCAGACTCTGAACAAGAACTTCAGCAAATGATAGGTGTGCAATCTCAGAGTCGGTATGTGTGTATATATATATATATATATATATATATATATATATATATATATATATATATATATATGTATATATATATATATATATATATATATATATATATATATATATATATATAGGTTTACTATTAAAATGTCGAACGGCACTACGTCGACTGTACTATAGTGGAACACGGAAGTTCGAAAATAGTAATGTCGATGTCAAAAAAACAATCTAGGAATGGTTTTAACATGGGTTGAGGTAGATGTTCAGTATTATTCAGAACTACAAACATCTCCCCTACCTCGACCCATGTTAAAACACAGTCCTAGATTGTTTGTTTGTCGTCAACATTACTATTTTCAATCTTCCGTGTTTGACTATAGTACAGTCGATGTAGTGCCGTTCAACATTTCAATAGTAAACCTATATTTATATATATATATATATATATATATATATATATATATATATATATATATATAGGTGTGTGTGGAGGCAAAGCCCTCAACATTGAGGGTGTAGGGGGGTGGCCCCCCACTTTGGTGGGTTTGATGTATTGTGGTGTGGGTGTGTAGGTTGGTCTGTTGGCCAAGTCATTTCCTTCCCTGGGAAAAACATTCACTGATGTGAACCTTCGAGGAACGACTGTTCACTGATTTTGGTTTGATGAACAGCTGTTCACTGTAATTAGACTTCGATGAACTGATATAGACATGTTGTGAGACCATCAGTGTCAGAGACTGAAATGACAGTGCTAGTAGTGGGCACACTATGAGGTATAATGTAGATAGGGGAGACTACAAATGTTCAAAATCCTAAGCATTTTCCTTAATGGTATGGCCCCTCATGTCTAACAAAGACATTAAAGAATATGGTAATGTGAAAAGCACACAAGGTATTGAATTGTTTTGCAATGACTATTGAGGTACACAGACACGTGTTTCAGAGGCTAGTAAACAACTCATAAGATGATGGACCAAATGCATTTCTAATGTGTACTTTTTCACAAGCTGGATGACACCTGTGCAAGAACTGTACAGCAGTATATGGGTTTACTAGTAAGGGGACAATTTCTTAAAACTGTACCTAAAATTTTGAATATGTGACTACTAGACCAAACATGTGCACAAAAGGTCTTTCTATGCAGTGAATAGCAGTCTGATGACTTAGAACATCACGTTCCTTTCTGATGTCAATGTTTTAGTCAGGGATAGGCAAAGATTCCAGCTATATGGCAGCAGTAGAGGAAGGGAATGATGGTAGATAAAAGCTACCTATCTGAAACCTGCTCCCTCAGGTATGGGGAAGAGGCCATCAGATAGAGAAGTAGGAGGGTGGGAGTTTGTACTACAGCACTGATCTAGTCAAGCATCTACAATTATGGTAAGTGGTAGATAAATGCATTACATTCTTTGTGGTCAGTGTTGCAGTACTGATTCTTGGGTGGACTCCCAAAACTTCAGGTTGAGGGAAAAGGCTGTCAGATGTTCCCTGAGAAAGCAGGTTCTTTAGGAGAGCTGTAGCAAAGCCTGCATTTACCCTGGAGGCATTGGCTAAATTGTAATGTTTTGTAAAGGTGTGGACAGATGACCATGTGTCAGCTTCCAGGATGGTCTGTATAGGGGTACCTTTAAGGAAGGCAGTGATGGTTGCACTGTCTGTTGGAGTGGGCTCTGACTTGGGCTGGTACAGGCTTACTGTGATGGGCACAGCAGAAAGTAATGCAGTTGGCTATCCATTTTACACAAACCTGCCTTCTTTTCCTTCATGAAGGACACTAGTAGTTGCTATGCTCTATTTAAGACATAGTCCTGTCCAGGCAATAACTGATCTGTCAGTGTACATCCAGGGAATGCAGGATTTGCTCAGCTTTATTCTTTGGGTTAGGAAAGCACACTGGCGCATGAATAGCTTGATTCAAGGAGAGTTCCTACACTACCCTGGGTATAAAGGAAGGGTTAGATCTTAGGGTTGCCCTATCCCTATAGAACACAGTAAAGGGTTCTTTGCCAATCAGGTCCTGTAGCTCTGGCACTCACCTGGCTAAAGTAATGGCTATCAGTATGGTGGTCTTCCAAGTGTGTGCCTTTAGCAGAGCAGAAGCTGCTGACTCAAAATGTGGTAAAGTAAGTGTTTCTAATACATAGTTTAAATCCCTGGGAGGTACAGGGTTTCTACTGTTGGCCTTCTATGTACAACCACTTTTAGGAATTGTTTTATTTGGGGTGAGAAGAGATAGGAGGGGAGCAGGTAAGTCAGGCAAAGATGGCTGAAACATGTGTCTTAACACTGGAATAAGAAAGGTCCTGGTGAAACCATCCCAAAAGCTATTCCAACATTAAGATTATGTCCACATTAGGGGGACTAATATCTTTGTTCTTCCATCAAAAGGAAAACCTTTTCCATGGAGATAAGTATGATTTTCTTGTATTAGATTGTCTTGCCTCTCACAAGATCAACAGCACTTCTGTTGAGTAGTTTGCATTGTTTGGGGTCAGATGCCAATCCTCCCGTTAGTTTGAGGGTGGTCAGGTGAGGATGAATAACAGACCCCTTTAGCTGGGTAATAGATCTATGACTGGTGGATGAATGTAATATTTCCAATCACTGAAAGTCAAGGGGAGGGAGAACCAATGCTACCTTCAGCCAGATGGGGGCTATGAGTATCAGGCTATAAACTCCAGCTATACTCTGTCACATATCGTCTACTCAGAGGCGATTTCTGCTTAACATACAAGGTCATGTCAAACCCAGAGCTATTGGACATGCTACATTTAAAGAAATCCCAATCCTTCAGAGCCACACGCTCCAGGGATCTAAACCTTGTCATCACAATAAACAAAACATGCTGGAGGGATAGGTTCCTGACCCAGAGACTCCCCAGATTCTGGAATAGATTGCCCATACATGTCAAGCAGAGTGCCTCTTTGGCCCTCTTCAAAAGGAACCTTGACGATTGGATGGGAGAAAGGAAATTCACCCCAGGGATTACGTCAGTCACCCTGCTAGACAGGGGTCCAGGGAAGTAAATAGTGTGGGAAAAAATAGCCAGGGAATTGTTATGCCTAGGCTTGTATAGGCCCTAGAGCTGATAGCCTAGTACCAACCTATGAACCTATGAACCTATGCTTGGCCAGTCTGAATTCACCTTTATAAGAACCCCGAAAATCAGAGGAAATAGTTGAAAGGCATAAAGAAAAAGTCTTGACAATTTGAAAGAGATGGTGTTTATTCTCCATGTCTCTATCTGTTTCATTCTGGAGCAGAACGTATTTAGCAGTCTGTTCTCATGAGAGATAAAAAGGTCTGTACTGGGCTGTCCCAACTGATGGGCAAAGTCCTGAAAAGATCTTCCTTTTTAGCATCCATTCACTGGGGTCCAGAACCTGCCATGGTGTTGCTCTGACCTAAGATGTAGGATTCTGTAAGTGCAGTTGTAACTGTTGTGCTAAGAGCCAAACCTTATTGTAACACTACACAGCAGGAAAGAATGAATACATCCTTACTTGTTTATGTACCACATTACTGTGGTGTTGTCTGCCTAAATCTGCAGTGCTCCTGCAGGCAGGTTGCTCTGAAAGACTTTCATTGCTACAAACATTGCCAGCAATTCGTTCTGGTTTATGCAAAGTTTTCTTTGTTCTAGAGGTCCAGATACTGTGTACCTTCATGGGTCCTAAGTGTGCTCTCCAGGCTACCTATGAACTGTCAGTGGTGATGGTCTTGTCTGACTCTGATACAGAGAAGTTTGCCCCTGGATTCAGCTTGATGGTGTCTTTCCACCAAAGAAAGATCTGCAAGCAAGCAAGCAAGGTAAATGAGGCATCAGAGTTTCAGGGGGTTGAAAGTGTTGTTCCTAACTATCTTTCAGGAATCACTGGAGATTTCTCATAAGTAGTTTTGCAAGTGGAATCATTAAGATGCATGATGCCATGTTTCCCAAGGCCCTTTGATATTCTTTTATAATGAGAACTTAAAAAGAAAACCTTTTGTTTTACAGAATCTATCGATGCACTCAGAAAGAGAATTCTTGTCTGAGGCAAAGGTTGGGACTTGTGGAGGTTGAGAGTGCGTCTTAACCACTGAAAGCAATTCATGGTAACTTGTAAGGTTGCTTGAAGTTCCAGGATGGTTTGTTCTTGTATGAGGTAACTGTCCAGGTAGAGGCAAATATGTACTCCTAGTGTTTTGCAATGGACTTTAACCAGAGCGAGACATTTGGTGAAAACTCTGAGTGGAGTAGATAAACCAAATGGTAAATCACAAAACTGGTAGTATCTTCTGTTTTTATTTGCAATAGGAATGTGAAGATAGACATCCTTCAGATGTACTATAACCATGCAGTCTTCTGGAAAGATCATGAGTAGCAGTTTTTGAAGGGTCAGCATTTTGAATCTGGGGATATTTAGGAACCTGCTTAACTTTGAGAGGTCTAAGACTGGCCTCCAAATACCTTCTTTCTGTGGGACTAGAATGATCCTGGAGTAGAACCCTCTTGCTTCCTCTCCATATGGGACTTGTTAAATGGATCCTTGTTGGAAGAGTTCTTGCAAGATGGTGGGGGGAGACCCTCTTGGTCTTTTGGTGGTTTTGGCATCCCTAAGGAGTGGGTTCTTTCTTTGAACTGAATGAAGTAGCCCTTTTGCATGATGTTTATGACCCACCGGTCTGAGGTGATGAGTTTTCACTGGTGTAGAAATAAATAAAGAAAGGTTTCCTGCTAGAGGGGCGAGAAAGGAGGTGGAAATCAGGAGGGAGATGGGGGAGGACGTTGTCTAAAATCATAGCTGTTCTCTGGAGGGTGATAGAGTCCTTGGATCCCCCAGGTGTAAGGTGTTGCACAAGTTGCCGTCTTCTGGACTGCCTTGGTTTCTTTGATCAGTGAGGCCTCTCCTTATCATACTTAGGAGGCAGAGGTTAAGGCTTAGAAATATAATTCCTGCAATACCTAGGGGTGGGAGACTAATGTAATTCTTTCACATTTTTATTTGCTTCCGCTTTCAGTTCAATTTCATGAAAACCTTCTATGCAGGAGGCCCAAAAATGAATTCTTTCTCCAATGGGGAATCCGGGCATTAAGCCTTCACTTGGTCAGAAAGTGGATGAGTCCTTAGCCAGGCATGTCTGCAAATAACAGAGCCAGTAGCAGCTGATCTGCATAATCCATCTAATATGTCATAACCTTTAAGAGCACATCTGGAAATCAAGAGCCAGTACTGCAACATTAACTATAAAGAACATCAATGGGGCCTTTCTGTTTATAGTTCTCCAAGAGCTAGGTAGAAACTTACAGTGTTTAGGACACTTTTCTGAGATTTATGGAGACATTGGCCTTAGTGAAGATATGAGAGTCATACCCTGTTTCCCTGAGGAGGTTTGTCTTAGGAAAAGTCTTATTGTCCTTATACAGGCAGACAGAAGGACAGGGTTTAGAAGCTGAATAAATTCAGTAACACTGCCGTAATACGATAATCATTAAACTAGCAGTAACACTGCCGTAATACGATAATCATTAAACTAGCAGTAACACTGCCATAATATGATAATCATTAAACTAGCAGTAACACTGCCATAAAAAGATAATCATTAAACTAGTAGTAACACTGCTGTAATACGATAATCATTAAACTAGCAGTAACACTGCTGTAATACGATAATCATTAAACTAGCAGTAACACTGCTGTAATACGATAATCATTCAACTAGCAGTAACACTGCCGTAATACGATAATCATTAAACTAGCAGTAACACTGCCATAATACAATAATCATTAAACTAGCAGTAACACTGCCATAAAAAGATAATCATTAAACTAGCAGTAACACTGCGGTAATACGATAATCATTAAACTAGCAGTAACACTGCCATAAAACGATAATCATTAAACTAGCAGTAACACTGCCATAAAACGATAATCATTAAACTAGCAGTAACACTGCCATAAAACGATAATCATTAAACTAGCAGTAACACTGCCATAAAACGATAATCATTAAACTAGCAGTAACACTGCCATAAAACGATAATCATTAAACTAGCAGTAACACTGCCATAAAACGATAATCATTAAACTAGCAGTAACACTGCCGTAATACGATAATCATTAAACTAGCAGTAACACTGCCGTAATACGATAATCATTAAACTAGCAGTAACACTGCCATAATACGATAATCATTAAACTAGCAGTAACACTGCCGTAATACGATAATCATTAAACTAGCAGTAACACTGCCATAATACGATAATCATTAAACTAGCAGTAACACTGCCGTAATACGATAATCATTAAAATAGCAGTAACACTGCCGTAATACGATAATCATTAAACTAGCAAAGGAGAAGTAGGACGGGTAAAACTTTCAGTTGAAATCAGTACTCCTGTACTAAAACATGAACCACAGAAAGTGTCACCAAGGGGCAGCATTTTCTCTTGAATAAAATGAATGTTGACAATGGAAGCTTGTCAAACATCAGTCACCTGGGTTTTATTTCCAAACATCAGAGACAGTGCTGTGGTCTATACAGGAGTTAGAATTATCCCAGTGCTGCCCTTCTCTCTCCTTCTTTCTTTCTCTCTGAAACTGAATAAGGTAATACAGTTTCTCTAAGATTACAGCTGTAATAGTCATCACACACAATACAGTTTGAATTGTGTGCTCTGTTTGTCAAAATTTCTGTCCAAACTAACAACCACACACTTTTTCCTTAAATTAGACTGTGCTCAAATGGCATTCAAGTATTCTTTCCAAAATGTATTAAGTAATTAGGTCTATTAATGTATGTACCTTAAATGGTGATTCTTGCATACAAATAACCTGTACTTAGAATGAAAAGTAAGTCAGTACTTCTTTTATCATGGCACTCCTCCATTCTGGCAATGTTGTTATAGGAGCTCATTTAACACTTTTTATTTTGGTTCATATTCAGTACATTTTTGAAAGAGTTTGCTCTTCTCTTTTTTTCTGTTGCATGCGATTGCTGTTTTGGCAAATATAGATGACTTAGCCTAAGCATTTTTCTGGCCTGTAACTCTCTTTCAAGTTGTTTTTTAATAAAGCAGCATTCTTTGTAACCTGTGCGCTGGTTTGTAAAACAGCTTCTAGAATATAATTTGCAGTGGCTTATAGTCATGCTATATTAGTACTTATTTACCAAAAATATATTGACTGAGCTCTCCTCCACCATATACTACAACTAGAAACTCTTACACCTAGCACCTCTGCTTCGATTTCAACTTATCTGTCAGTCTGAGAAAACTGTCTACCCATAAGTGACTGATTTATCTTCTTGAAAAATCGCTTCAATGTTTCTGTTCTATACTGCATCTATTCATGATGTTATTCACATAAGCATACTTCATTCAGTGCTGACAGCTTTGTCAGTAACTGAGCAGTTCAAAACTCTGTTCTTGGTTTCCATTCCAGCACCATTCCACATCTTGCACTAATAAGTCCATTAATGATACACTTATTTCTAACATGTTTAGAAAAATGTTGAGAGATAATGTAACATTTATTGCATTCATTTGCTTATCTGTGTCTGGTTACTAGGGTAGTGCACAGATCACAATAGCTCAATTTCTGGCACAGGAGGGGTGTCAACCTAGAAATATTGTAAATTCTTCTTTATTATCTTCCAGGTACATTTTTACCACAATTCTTTTCTCATTATTGGGTTTCAAGCCCTTTGAACACAACCGATGTATTTCATTTATATATGTCTGGTTTTACTATTACTTTTGTTCAGTTTATAGTTATACTTTTTCTGACTATGTTGTGAATGAATTCAGATTTTTGTCAGCACTTTCTCTAGTAAAATGCCACAATTTTGTATCTTCGATATTAACAGAATCTTCATTCCCTTCAATCATCTGTGAAACAGCTCCTTTAAGCACTTCAGGTTCTAATGACATGTCAGATGGAAGTTTGGGGAAGTTTTATCTCTTTATATGCAAATTAAATGTAAACTGATTGAAAGATTGTTTATCAAGCTTAATTTGCTATGGTCTCTGGATATCATCTAGTATGGAGAAATACTTCACATTGGTAGAAAGGAAACCACTTTATCAATTGTATGGAGGAAATAACATGTCCTTGGTCTGTTTTTATAATTTTATTAAGGTGTTGTACATCTATCGATCTATCTATCTATCTGTCTATATCTATCCCTCTTGCTCTCTCTCTCTCTACATATATATATATATATATATATATATATATATATATATATATATATATATATGGGTCTACTTCTAATGACCGAAACGCCGATTCGCCGACAGTGAAATCACCGACGCCAGAAACCCGACAACACACAAACCCGACAACGCGAAACACCGAACACCATAACACCGACACACTACACGTAAACAACACAGTACACTACAACACATATCCACTAGCCCTAACCCAAACCCTAACCCTAAGGTCCGACACTACCGCACACTCTCCCTACCTGCACCCTAACCCTAACTCACTTACACACCCCGAACCCCAAGCTCCGACACTACCGCACACTCTCCCTACCTGCACCCTAACCCTAACTCACTTACACACCCGAACCCCAAGCTCCGACACTACCGCACACTCTCCCTACCTGCACCCTAACCCTAACTCACTTACACACCCCGAACCCCAAGCTCCGACACTACCTCACACTCACCTATCACACACCCTAACCCTACATCCCTGAGTATTGCACACTTACCTGTCCGCTCCCTACTCCTAAATCCCTCACTATCGCATACTTACCAGGTCGCGCTTACACATTCCCCTTGTCGGTCTTCCGTCTGTCGGGATTCGAGCGTGTCGGTCAACTGCGTTGTCGGTCGTTTCGTGTCGGTGATTTCACTGTCGGCGAATCGGCGTTTCGGTCATTAGAAGGAGACCCATATATATATATATATATATATATTTATAAGAATTTTGCCTGTTACCACAATAACCAAACTATTCACAAGATCACACAGGATCACAAGAAGTTACTAGGCAAATAGTCCTAGGGCCCATACAAGCCTAGCCAAGTTCTACCATTATTGACACAATCAGCACCAATTGCACCTGTCCAAGAGGGACACAGGTAGAACCCCTGGGGTGAATTTATGGTTAACCATCCAATTGTCCAGATTGTGTTTGAAGAGGGTCAATGAGGTGCTTTGTTTGACATGAAGTGGGAGTCTGCTCCAAAGGTGTTATAACCACTAGCAGACAGAACTGTCCCTCCAGCAGGATGCATTAATTGATGTCTTTAGAGTGATTAACCCATGTACCATTTGATTTGCGGGTATGCAGCATTTCCAATAAAGTAGGGTCAAAGACTGGCATGGCATAGATCACCTCTGAGTAGTCTGTATAAAACAGAATAAAGTGACAGTGGTTTCAGATGATCCACATAGAACAGATGCTGAAGACCATGAATTTTTAATGTGAGGAACCGTTGTGTTCTCTCCAATTTTTGCAGGTGCTTGGAAAGGTACATACCAAAAGGGGTGTTGTAGTCAGTTATTGGCCTGATGAGGGAAGAGTACAGAGAGGTTATAACTTCATTTTTTTCTGGATGCACCACCCTTAATTGTGAGATGAGCAATATAGAATGCCCTTCTTACCACTGTGGAGACACGGTAATCAAAGGTAAGGCTGCCATCAACCTGTGTGCCCAGGTCTCTCACCACTGAGTGCGTACTTAGGGTGTTGTTGCTGATGTGGTAGTTAGCAGGAACATCACACTTAGTGAAAGGGATGCTAATACATTTTTTTTGCACTGAGTTTAAGGTCATGACTTTGGAACCAATCATATGTTTGGGTTTAGTCCCTCTTGTAGGATGTTGACATTGTTTGGAGATTCTATGACTGCTCCCAGTTTGCAGTCAGCCACATACCTTTAGTTTTAGCTTTTACTTCAGAGAAATAGATTCCAAACTGTAGAGGCCCCAGGACTGATGCCTGTGAAGCATTGCTGGTTACAGGCTGCTGTCGGAGGTAGATTCCTCTATTTTGATTATATGGGTTCTATCAGTGAGCTAGTTAATGCTCATCTAGTGATATAAGTGTTGTTACCTAGCTGGTTGAGTCTATCAATGATGTCTGAGTGAGGAATATTGTCAAAAGCTTTGGACAAGTCTAGGTAGGCTGTATGCACATATTTCCCCTTGTCCAGGGCCTTGGTGACTGTCTTGAGGAAGTCCACCAGGTTTAACAGGCATGATCTCCCTTTGGGTAATGCAGACTGAGTAGGGTCAAGTGTTTGGAGATTACCTTTATCTTTGTTGATAAGGTCCATGATGATTCATATTCATCTAGCCAGCAGGCTCAGTTTGACTCTTTATCATGACTATGCCCTCTATTCTGTTGAACTTCCTTTTAAATCTACTCCTCAGAGCTACTACATCTTTCTTTGCTGCATGCATAACTAGTACAATTTTGAAACTTCTCTGAATAGAGTGATCTGCTAAAAAAAAAAAAAAAAAAAAAAAAAAAAAATTATCCCAGACAAGGTGATAAATCTTCACAATCACAAAGGAGATCATTACTATATATGCATATATTTAATTCTTTTCAGCATGCCAAGGTTCATACAGGTGAAATAACTAACTAGAAGGAACGTCTCCTCCAACTCTTTGAAATAGAGCCTTCTATTTCCTTAAATAAATATTTTCTATACCAAATAAGAACTTGAACTCACAGAGCTTTACTTGACAAAGCAATGAACTGAAATCAATAAAAAAGGAAACAAAACATGGATAAAATAAAGTCAGAAGTCTTTATTAGCTAAACAAGTTGCCTATATTTAACATTTGCTTTTTCAGATGAACAGTGTAACCATTCCCAGCATAAATGAAATGAAATTATTAATGAAACTTACACAGCTGAGTACAATACATTAGAAATTAGTAGTCATGAAGCATATTCAATCCTCTAACAATTTCACAGAACTTTTAAAATCTTACTGATAACCAATATCATTCTCTAAAATGACTATAGCAAAACAGACGCAATTTCAAAATGGAGTTAGAATTGAAAAAGATACAGTCAATGAACTTTACAACTCACTTAACAATGAAATCAGTGTTGACCTATGTCACACTCAGTAATCAAATCAAAATAACCATGGGAATGTATATACACTACAAGGGGTGCAGTCAAAAATATCACATAGCTAAATGTTTAAAATGTTAGCAATACATGGGCTCTGTTAAGTCACATGATTTTAATAGATGAAGAGCGAAACTAAAATAGTGTACTTATAGATGCTATTTTATTGGATTGAATTTCAATATTTTTAATATTTAATAATTCATTTAAATATGTGGAGTGGAGTGCATCTAATCTGATCTGCCAGATTAAATCTTTTTTTCCGCAAGACTGTTTATGCCCCCCCCAATCATCCATAACTTTTTTCTATTACAATCTAAGTCCATTTTAAATGTGATGCAATCAACAATAAATGTGTAGAAGGTGTTGCTTAAATTCTTGCTTTTAATGGTTTACATATGCGTATGCATCTTCTATGACAGTTTCCCAATAGAGTTGCCAACAAATTTGCCTGCTGAAAACCATATTCAAATTATAAAGTTTTTAACAAATGAAATGTAGATTGTTAGCAGCTTTGACAAAAAAAAGTATGTCCAGTTATCACTTTACAGCTGTTCTGTATCCTTTCTTTAATTTTGCCAGCATCCACACTATAAACTAGAGGAAAGGCATGCAAAAGGATAATCACTGCTACAGTTGTCAACAGCATTACTACTCGCATCTCTGAATAAACAGAATACTTGTCACATCTGTCCATTCTTAATTTTTCCAGCACATTAATTACATCACTCACAAAGAGCTTGACCCTTGTTAGAAAACATACTCCTGGATGCACCTTCTGGTGCAGGCAACCTACTCTCCTGGTTTACATCACTTTGCAAAGAATTCGTTACCACAGCTCTTTTCCATATTTATAACCTCTGTTTAACTCAAAACACAATGCCAGACATATGAAAAATTGCTCTTTGTCAAACCCCTTCACAAACAGCCTCAACCAGAAAATGCCTCCCACTTCTGCTATATCCCCACCCTCCCTACACCTGAGAAAATACTTGAAAAGTGTATCTACAGCCAGCTGTCCACTTACATCCAACAGTACCTATTCCTCACTTTTAAACACATGGATTCTAGGCTGGCCAGAGCACAATGGCAGCATTATGGTCAGTTACATATGAGATTCTTTCAGATATAGATAAAGGAAATCTTTCTGGAGCTGTCTTCATTGACCTTACCAAAACATTTGATCTTATTGACTACCTCCTGCTTCTTCAGTCCCTCCAATAAATTGGTGTTAGTCCCAGCACTGTCACCCAGTTCTAACTTTTCTTAACAAACAGGTATTTCATAGTCAGAATTGGTTCAACCCTATCACTTCCAGCACCACTTACCAGGACACCATACTGTCTTTACTGCTGTGTTCAATCTTTATTAGCAAACAACCCTCTGACCTTCCTAACCTTTCTATCACTCTTTATGCAGATGATATGCTTACCCTTCTATCCAGCCCCTCATATTCAACAATTCAAACCCAGCTTTAATCTGACCTCCACTCCAATGATTCTAGTTAAACAATCATAAGCTACTCCTAAACCTCTCCAAAACAAAAAGAATGACATTTGGAACCTCACAAAAGCTGAAAAAAAAACCTCCTAAAAATCTCAACATCACAGATATCAATGGTAACCCAACAGAATCAATGACATCCTTTGAATAGAGAGCTTTATGGCTAGACCCAGTAAGATAGCTATGGTGGGGTGAGAGGGGCAACTGCCCTGGATGCAAAATGTTGGGGGTGCATTCGGCCAATCCCAATATTTCTCTAACGCTTTCCCACCTTTTAAAACAAGGTATTGCATTTGTGGTCAAACTTACGCACTGTAGCAATCTGTGTGCAGTCTAAACTGTAACAACTACTTGTTGCAGTTTAAAAGAACAAAAAAAAACTTTTTTTAAATAAACCATGAGTGCTGCAGAACTCCATGCAGGTAGGTATAAACTGTAGCAATAGCTTCTACAGTTTTAAAGAAAACAAATGATATATACATTTTTAATTGAAATATGTTGATGGGGCAGGGCACAGAAATGAGACATGAATGGCTAGGACAGGAGGGAGAGTGTCATGCATTTGGCTGGCTGGTTGATATGCCAGTAGAAGGAACGTCCATTTTTTTTTTTTGCTCTTCATTGGAATAACTGGGGGGGGGTCATATATCTAATTGTAATAGCTGAATGTTTGCAATATTTTTTTGTCACATGAAGATGAGTGGGTAGGGCACTGGTTCGTAGTACCAGCCAAGAGTTCTGGTTGAACCAACTACACATCTGGCTAGACCAGTCAATTTACTACAAACACCAGATTAAAAACACTAGGAAAACATAAATTATCTTTTATTCTGGTCCTGCAAAATATCTTCCTTTCTCTCCAGATCAGCTAGAGCTTCTATTTGGCAAAGGAATCCTCCTTGCTCAACATGAATACAAGCTCCCCCATCATAGCCACAGCCTCTAACAAAAACCCATCCACTCTACAGTCCATTGAAAATAAATCTGCCAATTTATTTCCAATTCTCTTCCCCCCTTTTAGGAACACCCCTGCACCACCCTCTCCAAAGCCAATGGCTATCAGTCTCCTACAGAGCTGAACTACTTCTAGGGTCTCTTTTTGTTAAACTACTTCAACCAGGTGCCTTCCCACCTCTTACAAATTAATAAATAAATGAATATATACTACCCTGGTAAACAAACTAAATAAATGAATAAATGCATTAATAAATATTTATTCATAAGGGTAAACACCATCTAAATTGAACCCCTACAATTTTATCAATCTACAATCAAATATGCCATCTTCAGGAAAAATGTTTAGATAACCTTACTGCTTGTTTTTGTCAGTATTTATCTTAATTCAGTCATTTTGATTAATAGCAAAATGAATATAATTATTAACAAATGTTTCCTTTCCATATATAGTAAGCTCAAATGCATCTTTCATCATATTTCAAAATATTTTCAACATCTAACCCAAACTGGTCTCAGCTGCACATGAGCAGAAACATGCAGATGTATGGGGAAGAGGATGGGTAACGCACGGCTATGAGTGCTCATTTCAGCTACCTGAGAATGGGATTAAGTCTTATAGGAAACCATGCCCTGATCAGCTGAGGCTCTGGAGCCAGGTCCGGCAGAAGAGGTCTCAGAAGAGGTTGAGGCATGAAATGAATCACTGGTGATAGCCACTCTCCTTTGCAGGTCCTTTGAGATACTAGTTTAGACTGTTCTACTGGTGCAGTGTGCATACCTCTTAACCTCTTAGTGTAAGAAATCTGGACAAAGCCAAAAGTAATGGGTGCACAAATGCCCAAAAGCAGGGACAGATTTTAATTATTGCTTTTATAAACTTAGGAAGGTGCTAGAATAAATGGTTTGCTCTTCCATGCATTTTGTGAAGGATATGAAGTCTGAAATTCAGATAACTGCCATTATTTATTAACTTTGATCTTACAGGTTCATAGCAATTTGCCAGAAAACCACAATTTTTTTGGGGAACAGAAATCTGGACATTTGAAGGGTATGAATGAAGTGATGCTACAGGCAACCATGATGCCTGCTACTCTGGAGACCTCTCACATCTGTGCTATTGCTCACTTCATTTTGGGAAGGAAAAAAGCTGTAATTCATTTGCACTCAACAACAGAAACATATCATACATAAATCCAACATAAAAAAATACTTGTTCAAACATTTCAGTATAAAAAGAAGAGATTTCTTCTTATTAT
>NC_056742.1:296842049-296859549 GCF_019279795.1 Protopterus annectens
CCACCACTCACCCCCTTCTTACCACCGCACCCATTCCAGTATCCCATTACTTGTCTGTCTCTCCCCAATTACCTTAAAAACTTTTCAAAAATGTCAGTTATTTTTGAAATGAAGATAGAGATATAGATTTAATTTAAAACTATTAATTTATTTATCCTTTGACCAGGTGTACTCAGTTAGCAATGTCTTTTGAGGAGAGACATTTGGTTGTAATTATACTACTACAAGAAATTTGGCCAGGGTATCTTCTCCTTATTCTTTTTGATAACATAGATGGGTGTCTCACAGCACCTACCATCAACACAAGCAGATTGGGGCCTCACGTCAACATCTGCTACAGAGGATGACATACTCAGCTGTGCAGCACCCCACCCTCCTATACTGTACTGAATTATCAGCACTCCATCTACATGGTGTAGGAGTAGAACTCAGAGCCTTCTGCACCAAAAGCAACTATGCTACCTGCTGTGCCCTTAGTACTGCTCTCAACTTTCATAACACAAGCATCGATGGCCATTTGTTAAACAAAACAGCTGCGCATTGAAAATGGATTTAGCAGAAGCAACAGTTAACTCCTTTACCATTGAAACACACATTAATTGAAAAAAAACATTTCATGGCACATACAATCAAAGAAGGCAGATGGGGCCTTAGTTTAACAACTGATGTAAAGACCAACACAATTAGGAGTGCAGTACACCCCTTATACTTCACTGTAATATAATCCATCTACATGGGGTGGGAGTAGAACCCACAGCCTTTTGCACCAAATACGTGGATGTTACCTGCTGCACTATTAACACTGCAGTCAAGTTTTATAGTACAGACACTGATAGCCATTAGCTAAACAAAACCGCTGTACATTGAAAGCACACATAAAATGAGCAACAGTTAATCCCCCTTCCTTTGAAACTCACATTACTTGAAAATGCATTGAAATTCACATTCTTTGAAAATGCATTGAAACTTATATTCATTAAGAGTGCACCTGGACAGCCTCGGGTTAAGTGTACACTGGTCCCTGGGCTGTTTTCAAACTACGGGCTTCTGCATACATTTTTAGGACCATGGAAAAACAAGTGTTATTTGATTCACCTTCCAGACTTAATATATTTCTTGTTAAATAGAGCAACATTTATTACAGTGCATTTCAAATTTGTAGTTTTTGAAATTTTTTTTCCAGTGCAATGAAACAAAATGTATAAACCAATAAATGACAAAAGTACCCATTTCAGAACATTTCAACGAGCTGTAATGACCACGTCTCTGTAAAGGTCTGGTAGTTGGTGGAGAGGATTAAAGCGCTTGTCTCCTGTAGTCAAAGTACACAGTTTGAGTCTGAGTAAGTTAATTAACTAACCTGCCCTCTCTAAGGAAGGAATTTTACATGTACTCACAATCCCACACATATGCTCAAAGTTCATCCAGCCACCAGTTAAAGTTCTGTATTCGTACAGTTCCAGTTCCTTAGTAAAATCAAAAAAACATTGATTACCAGAAGTACTCACCCACTTCAATTTATTGTTCAAACTGAAAGTTAATTGTAAGCGCTTTCGTCCCCATACAATGAAGGAACTTCTTCAGACATTTTGAAATACACAACTAAGGTTTAAATAGGTCTAAAAGGTAATGACATCATACTCCCTCCCACTTTTATATAAAAAAGCAAATACAATTCCCATTTAAATTCACCCAAGTATGTTCTTGATGAAACTATTTTAAAATTCAGTTTAAAACAAAAATCCTTAGCAAGATTGACATATGTTTTTTATATAAATTCTATGTATGTACTAGGTATAAGTATTACTTTTTGAATTTTAAAAATTTCACCATGAACATACTTGGGTTAATTTAAATGGGAATTGTATTTGCTTTTGTACATAAAAGTGGGAGGGAGTATGATGTCATTAGACTTATGATAGGTGATCCGCTGTGGCGACCCCTATCCGGGAAAAGCCGAAAGAAGAAGAAGAAGATGTGTAGTTCAAAATGTTTGAAGAAGTTCCTTTATTGTATGCGGATGAAAGCGCTTTCAATAAACTTTCAGTTTGAACAATAAATTGAAGTTGGCAAGTACTTCTGGTAATCAACATTTCTTTTATTTGGTTGTTTTATTTCCTCAGTTTGTTTCTTGTCCTTAGTAAAATCATCAAGTCTGATCTGCTGTTTCAGTTCTTGCTTGTTATTCTGCAAGCATCCACATTGGCTAGATAAGATGCAAACATACACTATGCTATGCAGGGAAAAAAGTTGCATGTATTTTTCTAATTATGCTATGGAGAAAAGTTTAACTTCTATTGCTTTAATATGGCTGGGGCCTTCCTAAGCCAGAGAGCCCTGGGCAGTTGCCTATGTCACCTAGGGCTGGATCTAGCACTAAACACACACACACACACACACACACACACACAGACACACACACGTGTGTGTGTGTCAAATGAGCGACACGTCAGAATGCTGCTTCCCGGAAGCTCAACAGTCCAACTTTAACGGAACAGGAAATCTACTCTTGTGGATTATGTAGTGCGATCTCGGAGTTGATATCTATAAGTAGCAGGGGTTTGGGGGGTGCAGCGGGGTGTAGCCCACCTGCAGAAACATGAAATGAAAAGGAATGTACGTTAGGTTGTTTTATTTATAGTGCATGTTTTGTATTAGTGGTAAGGGCTTAGATTAGTTTAGATGGTGGGTGAGGTGTGGTTGAGAGAAGCTAAGTCATTTTATTTGGAATGTTGTGTCTTTTGTTTTGTATGGTTTTTTTTGTGTGTTATTGTCTGTATGTTGTATGGAGGTTTGTTAGGATTTTTTAGTGTCAGAACTGTGTTTTTTGTAGTGCCAATGTTGTCGGCTCGGTGTTTTTAAAGTCAGTTTACTGAGATTTCGGAAATCTCAAGTAGACCCAAACATATATATATATATATATATATATATATATATATATATATATATATATATCTATACGGGTCTACTTCAAAAAGTTGAACTTTCATAATGGTGAATTTCATAACACTGATACCATAACGGAGAAAACCCAAAGCATTAAAAACTCAGAACATTGAAAGTGTGCTTCATAACACTGAAAACTACATCGCACAAGTAAATAAGATCCCCTCCACCTACAACACCACCTAATTAACAAATACACTTTCTAGGTTCATAGGTAGGTACTAGGCTATTGGCCCTAGGGCCTATATAAGCCTAGCCAAAAATGTACCCTGGCTTTCGCCACCCAAGAAATTATTTTCCTGTGCCCCTGTCGAGCAGAGCCACAGAAGTGATCCCTGGGGTGAATTTCCTTTTTCCCATCCAATCATCAAGATTTTTTTTGAAGAGTGCTAATGAGGAGCTCTGTTTGACATAGATAGGTAGTCTGTTCCAGAGTATGGGAAGTCTCTGGGATAGGAATCTATCCCTCCAGCATGTTCTGTTTATTGTGGTGACAAGGTTTAGGTCCCTAGAGCGTGTAGCTTGGAGGGATTGGGATTTCTTTAAGTGGAGCACGTCCAACAGCTCTGCGTTTGACATAGCTTTGTATATTCGGCATAGATCGCCTCTGAGTAGGTGATATGCAACGGAGTAAAGCTGGAGTTTTTTGAGATGGTCTGCATAGAGCCTCTGTTTGAGGCCAGTATTCCTCTGTGTGAGGTATTTCTGTGGCCTTTCCAGTTGTTGTAGATGTTCTGTGAGGTACATACCAAAAGGGGAATTGTACTCTATAATGGGTCTAATAAGTGATGAGAAGAGGGGAACAATGACCTTTTTTTTTCTGGATGAGAAACCTTTTGTGATGAGGTGAGCCACATAGAAGGATTTCCTGACCAGTCTGGTGATGTGATTATCAAAGGAGAGACTACTGTCCACCTGTGTTCCAAGGTAGCTTATCACATTTTTGGCATTAAGTAGACTACCAGCTATGTGGTAGTTCATGGGTACAGACTTTTTACCAAAGGGGATGACAATACACTTTTTGGCATTGAGCTTCAGGCCATGGCTTTGACACCAGGCTTCTGTCTCAGAGAGGCCCTTTTGTAGTATGTCCACATCATTAGGAGTTTTGATTATGGCTCCTAGTTTACAGTCATCTGCAAACTTTGTTAGCCAAAGACCTTCTGTGTTAGCCTGTACTTCAGAGAAGTAGATACCAAACAGGAGAGGACCCAGGATTGAACCCTGTTGTACTCCACTCATCACTGGTCTGAAGTCAGATTTGGAGTCTGCTACTTTCACAGTGTGTGTTCTGTCCATGAGCCAGTTGGCAACCCATCTTGTGACATAGGGATTTATACCTAGTTTAATGAGCTTATCTATAAATCCAGAGTGGGGGATGGTGTCAAAAGCCTTGGCGAGATCTAGATAAGCTGTGTGAACCACCTTACCCTCATCTATGGCTTTGGTGACTGCTTCAAAGAAGTCAATCAGGTTTAGGAGACATGATCTGCCTTTTACAAATCCAAACTGGGTAGAGTCCAGAGTTTGGAGATTGCCAATGTCTTTGTTTATGAGTTCCATGATGATATGTTCCATGGCCTTGCAGACCAGGCTCGTCAGGCTAATGGGGCGGTAACTCCCGGGGTCCGTTGTGACCCCCCCCTTTGTGAAGTGGGATAACCGTTGTGGGTACAAAGCCTGAGGTGAGGCTATGATTGAACATGGTACTTGGGTAGGGTGTCAGTTCATTCTGTAGTTCATGTAGAATGCAGCCTAGGATATTGTCAGGTCCCATGGATTGTGTGTTCTTGGCTTTGGAGAGTGTGTTTTTTACCTGTGCAGCCATGATTACAGGAACTTTGCATTCTTCCAGTATAGAGATGGGCCCTCTAGAGGGTGAGAGGGGGGTAATGTTAACACTGAACCTATCTGCCAGGATGTTGGCAATATCAGTTGGTTCTGTATATTTAGTGCCATTGTGCTGTAACTCAGAGCAGATCTGAGTGTTGCCATTGAGATTCTTGACATAGCTATAGAATGCTTTGTGGCTGTCTTTAGAGTCAGTGGCAATTTTGTTTTTGTAACTAGCTTTGGAGGATTTTATGAGGGATCTCAGCTTCTTACTGAGGTTGACCATGGAGTTCCTCCAGTCATGGGATTTTACTCTTTCTTGCAACAGTTTCTTTCTTCTGTGGTAGAGTTTGTTTATGGGAGAGGACAACCATATTGGCTTCTTGGAGGATAACATCTTGGTTCTATTAGGGATAGCATGGTCCATGCATTTGTGTAAGTGCTTATAAAGTGCATTTGTGTAGGATTTAGCAGTCGTACCTCTTGTCCATCTGCATGGGTGTCATGAAGTTTGCCACTTCTGTCTTAAGATGTGTGAAGTTGGCTTTGGTGAAGTTTTTTACGGCGGTTTCCCTAATTGGGGGTGGGGGCGGGATGTGGATGTCTAGGGTGATTAGCTTGTGGTTGGATCTGACCAACGAGGAATTGACCTTTGGTGTGGAATACCGGTTGCCCATGTTGGTAATAACCAGGTCTAGGATATTGCTGCCCCTGGTGTGGGTGTGAATAAGTTGATCCAAGGCATTGGAATTTATGAATTCCAGAAAATGTTGAGCAAAAGAGTTGGTACATGAGTAGTTTTCCCAGTTAATGGTGGGGTAGTTGAAATCGCCTATCATTACGGTGTTGGGTTGTACCATAATACTTTCCAGTGTATCAAGAAATGAGGAGTGGGAATCCTGGGGCATGGTGGGGGGGTCTGTAGAAAGATACAATTTGCCCAGAGTTAGTTGCACTTGGATAATCTCGGATGCATTATGCTGTGCAACTAGCCTGGAGGTGTGGATATCCTTAATGAATATGGACATGCCTCCACCTTTAGTGCTTCATTCCGGGTTAGGTGGCTGAAAGGTGTGGTATGAATTATAGCCTGGTAATGCAGGGGTACTCTCTGGAGCTTTGAACCAGGTCTCTCTGTCACTACACAGATGTCGATGTTCTCCATTTTAAGGAGTGCCTCGACTGAGTGCATTTTGAGGTTTAGACTTCTAGCACTGAGTAGCATTACCCTCAGATTTTGCTTATTTGTACCTGTTATGCTGGTGAATTTGTCATTTGAACCTTGCCTAAAAAAGGCACTATAGGGGTGGCAAGAGCCTTAGCTAGTATCCGGAATCCCAAGGGTGACAGGTGCAGGCCATCTCTGGCAAAGCATCGTGATCTGTCGATCATGTCGTCCGAGGCAGACAAATACTGGATCCACTTAGAATGACACCAGAAGCTTAGCCAATTGTTGAAGTCAATCATTTTGTCATTGTACTGTGGTATCATTCTGGGTGATGGCAGGATGCTACTCAGGGCTAGGGTCATACCTGCCTGGGCTACAAAATCGGAGAGCTCCTCCATGTCTCTTTTCATGTAGCCCAGGGAGGTACGTCTCAGGTCATTCATACCAACATGGACAATAACAGTGTCATATTTGTACTTGTTGTGGAGTGACCTGAGTGCGTGCATTATGTGGCAGATCCTGGCACCTGACAGGCAGCTGACAGTAACTTTCTCCTTGTTTAGCCGGGTGAGGGGACATCAGTATGCCTGACTATAGAGTCACCTATGACTAGAGTGTTGGGTACATTGTTATGCCTTATGGGCTGTGGTTGAGTGTCACACTGTGTCATTTGGGTTGTGTTGGGGGGTGCAGATTGATTGCGTTTCTGCTTTGGCGGTCCCTGATGCTTGGGCAGGTTTTTATTGAGAGCCTCTGCAAATGTAGGTGTGTGTTTTGTGTTTCTATCTGTGTGTTTTGGTGGTGTAGGTTTTGCGGGACTATGTGATGAGTGTGGTGTGGTGCAAGTGTTTACCTTCTCCTCTTGACTGTCTAGTCCAGTCTTGGGCCAAGGGAGCTTTGCTTCCAGTTTGGCTATATAAGTGCATCTCTCACAGGATGTAGTGTTGGGTGGTAGGAGAAGAGGGTTGTCTGTGTACATGAGGCAATTGCTGCATTGCCCCAAGATGCCCAGATTCTTCAGGTAGACAGGAGAAATCATCGAGAGCTGACCCTTAGACATGCCTGGATAGGTGCTTATTTATTAAGTACTAAAAACTGCTTTCCTCTAGACAAGTGAGGAAAGTTGAGTGCTGTAGTAATTTGCAGCTTATTTAGTGCTTACAACGAGTTCTGAACAAGTGCTGAGTTCAAAGAAACAGATTTGAGTGCTGAAACTAGAAAACTGGCTAGTCCTAAGAAACAAAAAAATAATTCTACTATGTTTCTGCAGGGGGACAAGCCCTTGTGCACCTCCCAGTTAAATATACCAACTCCAAGATCGCACTACAATGGAAAAAGTTAATTAACTAACCTCACTATGAGGTTAGGAAATTAACTTTTTTCCACTGTACTGCAATCTTGGAGTTGGTATATTTAATTTACGGGGGGGTATGCGGGGCAGAACCCCCCACCTGGGGGTAGAAAGTGTGTTTGTCAGTTAGGTGGTCTCTGGAGAGGATGCTGTTTACATGTGCATTGTTGTTGTGAAGACTGGTAGAGATGGATGAAGGCTGCCAGCTTAGTCTAATAGAATTTGATGCATAATTCTGGTATTTGTAAATATAAATGTAAAATACAGGCTTGTGTCTTAAATGTAAAGAAATGCTGTTTCAACAATGTGGCAACATTGCCATCTGCTGTAAGGAAAACTAAGTCAAGCATTTCAAATCTAACTTTTGAAGTTAAAATTATTTCATATCTGTCCTTTGATCTAGATAGTGGTTCCAAAGTGGCTAACTGAACACATTCTTTCTATTGTTTTAACTTAAGAAATAATTACTAACGTGTACATGTGAAATGTCTTTTATTGTTGTAGCTTCCTGAGCAGGTGTTAGCTTGCTAAATAATGTAGCCTGTTGGCCTGAGAACTCCAGGCTAAGTGTCAAAGGCATGATGTAATGGGAACTAAATGAGAATGATATAATCTGGGAGGGTGCAGCAGAAATGTTTGTTAGTGATTTTAAAAACTATTGCTCAGAGAGAAACTGTAAGTATTCTGATCTTGGACATCTTACTCAGCACTGCCTATGCTCTTAAGTAAGTTATCCTGGAAGTGTGTTTTCTTGTAGCAATAGCTAGGAAATTAGAAAAGATTAGACTAAGTGTTTTTCTGTTATGTCAGAATTGTACTACGGAATTGTTTTAAGTTTCTGTGTGATCTCTGAACTCTTGAATAGCACTGTGGTGTAGTAGTATTGTCTTGTGTTTTTAGTATTTATTATTAAATATGTTTAAACCCTTTTCAACTTTGACTGGTTTATGTAGAGATAATTTAAGCTCTAGAGTACATTGCATGCTTATAATTCATCTTGTACAAAACACTTCCAATAAGCCTTGTTTGCTTAAGTTACACTACTATTGGATAATATTGCACAGAAATAATTGGACACACTTTTAAAGGCCTTTGGGTAGCTGGTAATTATTAGCTGGTGGTGGCAGTAATTATTATCATATAGTCTGGGTAAAGGGTCACAGCTGGAGAATCTGTGTCAGCCTTTCCCAGGAGTGTCTGTGAAATTGTATAAATACTTATCTCAAAGTGTGTGTGTGTGTGTATCAGCTACTTGGGCAGGGACACATAGCACTGGTTGAACTGAGAGGGTACTGGAGATTAGCTTGCCAGCTGGGCTGAGATCTGGACCCTATAGCTGTGCCAGTGGGGAGTCTTATTGGGGACCTGGGGAGCAAGGGAGTGACCAGCCCCAGATTGACTGTGATCTCTGTGTGCTCTTAAGGGAAACTGCACTTTACTGTGTGTATTATCCTTTCCTCATATATGAGACACCATCTCTGGTGTTAGTGGTGAGGATTAAGGCTCCTTGATTGCTGGGTCAGGGCACAGGCATCAGAGTTGTTTTCAGTGTTATGAAGGGCTCTTTCAATGGTTTGAGTTTTCAATGGTTTGGGTTTTCAGTTTTTGGATTAAGATGTCTTGGTCTCAATGTTATGAAATTCAACATTATGAAATTTCAGTGTTATAAAGTAGACACACACACACACACACACACACATATACATATATATATATATATATATATATATATATATATATATATATATATATATATATATATATATATATATATATATATATATATATATATATATATATATATATATATATATATATATATATATATATATATATATATATATACATATATATATATATATATACTTATAGGGTCCATAGGTTCATAGGTGTGTACTAGGCTAATGGCCCTGGAGCCTTTACAAGCCTAGCCCATAGGATTACCCTGGCATCGTGCCACCCATCCTTAGTTCCTAGTGCTTCTGTCAAGTAGAACAACTGGGTGATCCCTGGGGTGAATTTTTTATTTCCCATCCACTCATCAAGATTTCTCTTGAAGAAGGCCAGTGAGGTGCTCTGCTTGACATGTATGGGAAGTCTATTCCATAGCTTGGGCAGTCTCTGGGTTATGAACCTGTCCCTCCAGCATTTTCTGTTGACTGGGGTAATGAGGTTGAGGTCTCTGTAGTGTGTGGTGCGGAGGGATTGGGATTTCTTTAGATTTACCATTTCTAACAAAGCTGGGTCAGACATGGCTTTGTAAGTCAAGCAGAGATTGCCTCTAAGTAGGCGATATGAGACAGAGAATAGTTGGAGTTTTTTGAGTCTGTCCATATAGGACAAGTGTTTAAGCCTAGGATCCTCTTTGTGAGGTACTTTTGCAGCCTCTCCAGTTGTTGCAGGTGTCTAGTGACGTACATGCGAAATGGGGAATTCTACTTGATGATTGGCCTAATGAGGGACTAGTAGAGGGAGACAATGACCTCTTTCTTCTTGAATGCAAAACCCTTAGTAATGAGATGTGCCACATAGAAGGACTTTCTGACTACATTGGCAACGTGTTTGTCAAAGAAGAGGTTGTTGTCAATCTGTGTTCCCAGATCTCTTATAACACCTTCTGTGCTCAGTGGACTACCATCAATGTGGTAATTCAAGGAAACCATGTTTTTCCAAAAGGGGATGCAGACACATTTTTTGGTATTGAGCTTAAGGCCATGGTTCTGACACCAGTTGTTTGTCTCATTGAGGCCTTTCTATAGGATGTCAACATCCCTTGGGGAGTTAATAAGAGCTCCCAACTTGCAATCATCTGCAAACTTTGTCAGCCAGTGTCCCTTCATGTTGTCCTGGACTTCAGAGAAGTAGATACCAAACAGGAGATGACCCAAGATCGAACCCTGTGGGACTCCACTCGTGCCTGGTCAGCAGTCGTTTGTCTCAGTGAGGCCATTCTGTAGGATGACAACATCACTTGTGGAGTTAATAATAGCTCCTAACTTGCAATCGTCTGTGAACGTTGTCAGCCAGAGTCCCTTCATGTTGCCCTGGACTTCAGAGAAGTAGATACCAAACAGGAGAGTACCCAGGACTGAACCCTGTGGGACTCCACTCATGACTAGTCAGCAGTCTGACTTGGAGTCAGCTACTTTCACACTGTGGGTTGTATCTGTGAGCCAGTTTGCAACCCACCTAGTGATATAGGGGATGATGCCTAGCTTAGTAAGTTTTTCTATGATTCCTGAGTGGGGAATGGTATCAAAGGCCTTGGCCAGATCAAGGTAGGTTGTATGAACCACCTTACCTTCATCTACAGCTCTGGTGACTGATTCAAAGAAGTCAACCAAGTTGAGCAGGCATAATCTACCTTTCACAAAACTAAACTGTGTAGGATCCAGAGTTTGGAGATTTTCTATATCCTTGTTTATGAGGTCCATGATGATGCATTCCATAGCTTTGCATATCAGACTCATCAGGCTAATGGGGCGATAGTTCTCGGGGTCTGTAGTCGCTCCTCCTTTGTGGAGAGGGATGACTGTAGCAGTGCACCATTCGGTAGGGACAAAGCCTGAGGTGAGCCTGTGATTGAACAGGGCACACAGGTGAGCTGCCAATTCACTCTGTACTTCATGTAGAACACAGCCAGGGATATTGTCATGTCCCATAGAAGCTGTATTCTTGGACTTGGACAGTGCTGTTTTAACCTGTGCAGCAGTAATACTGGGTGCCTGGCAATCTACTGGTATTGTGACTGGTCCCTTGGGGGGTAAAGTTGGCACTGAATCTGTCGGCCAGTATATTGGCATTACCTGTTGATGCAGTATAGGAGGTACCATTGTGCAGTAGCTCAGAGCAAATCTGGTTATTGCCGTGGAGATTCATTATATAGCTACAGAAAGCCTTGTGGTTGTCTTTACTATCTGCTGCAATTCTGTTTTCATAGCTAGCTTTAGAGGATTTAATGAGGGATCTCAACCTTTTGTTGAGGCTGATAAGGGAGTTTTTCCAGTCTTGGGACTTCACCTTATTCTGCATCAGTTTCCTCCTTCTGTTGTAGAGTTTGTTTATGGCAGGGGACCACCAGATTGGCTTCCTTTTTTTGAGGAGAGCATCTTAGTTCTATTGAGTATGGTGAGATCCATGCATTTGTGTACGTGCTCGTACAGTGCATTGGTGTATCATTTGGCAGTCATGCAACTATTCTCCATTTGCATGGGTGCCATGAAGTTAGCTAACTCTGTTTTTAGGAGCCCAAAGTTAACTTTGGAGAAGTTTTTCTTGGTGGTTACCTTTGTTGGGGGGGGGGGGGTTGGAGAGATGTGGATTTCCAAGTTGATTGACTTGTGATCGTATCTAACCAGGGAGGAGTTGACTATTGCTGTAGAGCAACCATTGCCCATGTTAGTAGTGACCAGGTCAAGGATGTTGCTACCTCTAGTGGGGGTAAGAACGAACTGGTCCAGGGCATTGGAATTAATGAATTCCAGAAAGCGTTTGGCAAGTGTATTGGAACATGAGTAGTTTTCCCAGTTAATGGAGGGGTAGTTGAAGTTGCCCAGTATGAGAGTGTTAGATTGGACCCTAATATTCTCCAGGGTGCTCAGGAATGAGGAGTGTGAATATTGGGACATGGTTGGGGACCTATAGCAGGCTACGACCTGAATCGCTGTCTTATCCAATGTTAGCTGCACCTGAAGTATCTCAGATGTGTTATGTTGGGCTACGAGTCTGGAGCTGTGCGCATCCTTTATGAATATGGAAACACCGCCGCCTTTGGAGCTTCAGGTGTGGAATGAGTCGTAGACTGGTAGTGCAGGGGTGCTTTCTGCTGGCTTGAACCAGGTCTCTGTTACAGCACACATGTCGATGATCTCCATTTTAAGGAGTACTTCGAGCGAGTGCATTTTGAGATTTAGACTTCTAGTGTTGAGGAGCATGACCCTCAAATTGCATTTGTTTGTAACTGTTACGGTGGTAATTTGGTCTTTGGAACACCGCCTAAAAAAGTCACTATAGGGTTGGCAAGAGCCTTGACCAGTATCGGTATATATATATATATATATATATATATATATATATATATATAAATATATATATATATAAGTTATTTTTATATATATATATATATATATATATATATATATATATATATATATATATATATATATATATATATATATATATATATATATATATATATATGTATATAGATATAGCTATATGGTTGCAGTCAAATGTGAGCAATCAGAAGAGTGACTGCTGTTTTTCACTATTTCTTCAGCCTGCCGGCTGATTTCCATGCAAGATCACATTACAGTTGGGTATGGAAATTTCTCCTTACCTCATTGTTGTGTGAGCTCAGAGATGATAAATGTAATTAGCGGGGGGAGGGGGGGGGAGGGGGGGGAGTGATTGCCCCTCTGCATTTTTTTTTTTAATTCAATTTTTTACATTTGCTCTAAAATTATCATTGTTTTCTGCTTCGCTGTTTGGTGTTCAATATCTGATATAGTCATAGGTTCATGGGCTCTAAATAAAAATCTGCCTAAGCAGCAGAGACCTCCAAAGCAGACACCCAAGCAACCGCTACCCCAAAACAAAACACATGCAACACATAGCTCACAAAGCCAGTGTGCCGAACAGTCACAGCCCTTAAGGCTAAACAACACACCTGATACACTTGTACTAGGTGACTCTATCATCAGGCACACTGACGTCTCGCTCACCAGGCTGAACAAGGAGAAGGTCACGGTGAGCTGCCTATCGGGTGCTAGGATCCGCCACATAACACAAGCACTCAGGTCACTCCAAGGCAAGTACAAATATGACTCAGTCATTGTCCATGCTGGTGTGAATGACCTGAGATGTACCTCCCTGGACTACATGAAAAGAGACATAGAGGAGCTCTCTGGGCATGTAGCCCAGGCCGGTATGACCCTGACCTTGAGTAGCATCTTACCCTCACCAAGAATGATGCCACAGTATGAAGACAAGATTATCAATTTCAACAACTGGCTTAAGTATTGGTGTCATTCAAAGGGGATCCAATGCCTGTCAGCCTGGGATGACATGCTCGACAAGCCACGATGCTTCGCTAGGGACGGCTTGCACCTGTCACCCCTGGGCTTTTGGATATTGGCAAAGGCTCTTGCTACCCCCATAGTGCCTTTTTTAGGCAAGGCTCAAAGGACAAACCCACCTCCATAGGTATCACAAGGGATAAGAAACTAAGAGTAATGCTACTCAACGCCAGAAGTCTAAACCTCAAGATGCACGCACTCAAAACTCTCCTTAGCATGGAGAACATCGATATCTGTGCAGTAACAGAAACCTGGTTCAAGGCTCTCGAGAGCACCCCAGCACTACCAGGTTATACCTCATACCATGCTTTTCGGCCCCAAAACTTGGACCAAACCAAAAAAGGAGGGGGAGTATCAATATTCGTCAAAGATACCCACACCTCCAGGTTGGTGGCACAGCACGAAGCATCAGAGACTATCCATGTGCAACTAACAGTGGGTAAAACTGCCTTCCAGTTTATAGCCTGCTACAGACCACCCTCCCAAACCCAGGAACCCCACTCGGCCTTCCTGAGAACATTGGAAAATATGAAGGTCTCTCCAAATACCATTATATTGGGTGACTTCAACTACCCAACCATAGACTGGGAGCATTACTCTAGCTCCAGCACCCTAGCCCAAAGGTTCCTAGAATTTATAAACTCAAATGCTATGGAACAACTTGTTACCACTCCCACAAGAGGGGAAAACATACTGGACCTGATCATCACCAACATGGGGACTCTATGCTCCAGACCAAAAGTGTATCCCTCACTGGTAAGATCAGACCATAAACTAATCTCACTGGATATTCACATCCCGACCCCACCCCATGCACAGAAAACCACAGTGAAAAACTTCTCTAAAGCAAATTTCACACTCCTCAAAACCGAGGTGGAATCCTTCAAAGCCCCCGGGCCTCTGGATAATACGGCCCAGACCACAAAATCCTTTATAAACGCATTCTATGAACACCTTCAGGAATGCATGGATCATGCAATCCCAAATAAAACCAAGACCCAATCCTCCAAAGGCAGACGTCCTGTCTGGTGGACCCCAGCCATAAACAAACTATACAATAGAAGGAGGAAGCTACTACATGACAGAGCAAAATCCCAAAAAGGGAAGGCATCTCTGATCAGTATTAGCAAAAAACTACGGGCACTCATAAAATTGACTAAGGCCAGCTTCAAGAGAAAAATTGCACAGGACACTTAGGATAATCACAAGGCTTTCTTTAGTTATGTTAGGAACCTGGGTGGGAATTCCCAGATATGCTCAGAATTAGTCCAAAATGACAAAAAATACACTGATCCCACAGACATTGCCAACATCCTAGCTGACAGGTTCAGCGCAAACTCCCCCCCCTCCCCACCAAAAGGGCTAATATCTATCCCAGAAGAGTGCTGCTCCCCTGACATCTCAGATGCTCAGGTAAGAGCTGCCCTCTCCAAAGCAAGAAACACAGCATCAATGGGACCAGACGGTGTCCCGGGCTGCGTCCTACATGAACTCCAAGAAGAGCTAAACCCAAAACTAAAACTACTGTTTAATCTCAGCCTTATTACAGGATATGTACCCAAAGAGTGGCGTACAGCAACAGTGGTCCCTCTTCACAAAGGTGGTGCCTCAATGGATCCTGGAAACTATCGCCCCATAAGTCTCACTAGCTTGGTCTGCAAAGCTATGGAAAGGATCATCATGGACCTTATAAATAAAGATATTGGGGACCTACAGACACTGGATCCTACCCAGTTCGGCTTTGTTAAGGGCAGATCCTGCCTCTTAAACCTGGTCAATTTCTTTGAAACAGTCACCAAGGCCATTGGCAAGGGGAAGGTGGTCCACACAGCCTACCTGGACCTCGCAAAAGCCTTCGATACAATACCCCACTCGGGCATTACAGATAAGCTCACCAGCTTAAATATAAACCCCTATGTCACTAGATGGGTTGCAAACTGGCTCAAGGACAGAACCCACATGGTTAGAATAGCTGGAGCCATGTCAGACTCCAAACCAGTTACAAGTGGCGTCCCACAAGGCTCAGTCTTGGGACCTCTCTTGTTCGGTATATATTTTTCGGAGGTACAGGCCAACATGGAAGGACTGTGGCTGACCAAGTTCGCAGATGACTGCAAACTGGGCACCATAATACACTCTCCAGCTGACACAAGCATCCTCCAAAAGGGCCTCATAGAAACAGACAACTGGTGCCAGAGCCATGGCCTCAAGCTAAACGCCAAAAAGTGTATAGTCATCCCCTTTGGCAAAAGTGCCCACAAATTACCACATAGGTGGTAATCCATTAAGTACAGAAGAAGTAATTAGGGACCTGGGGACCCAAGTTGATAGCAATCTCTCATTTGACAACCACGTGGCCAAAGTGGTTAGAAAAACATTTTATATAGCCCACCTAATCATGAAGGGATTCACATCTAGATCAGGGGAGGTCATCGTGCCTCTTTACTCATCCCTCATCAGGCCCATAATTGAGTACAATGCCCTTTGGGATGTACCTTACCAGACACCTGCAGCAACTGGAAAGACCCCAAAAGTACCTCACCAAGAGGATCAAGGGGCTCAAACAGATGCCGTATGCTGCCCGGTTAAAGAAACTCCAGCTCTACTCAGTGGCATACCGCCTGCTCAGAGGCGATCTGTGCCTGACTTATAAAGCCATGTCCAACCCGGAATTAATGGACATGCTGCACCTCAGAAAATCCAAACCCCATCGAGCTACGCGCTCGAGGGACTAAAACCTCAGCACTGAAATAAATAGGACATGCTGGAGGGACAGATTCATAACCCAGAGGCTCCCTTCACTCTGGAATAAAATCCCAGTCCAGGTTAGGCAGAGTCCCTCATTGACTCTCTTCAAGAGGAATCTTGATGAGTGGATGGGAGATCGTAGGTTTACCCCGGGTATCACTTCTGTGTCACTGTTAGACAGAAGCGCAGTATACTAACCTCGAAAAAGGGCATAGCAAAATTAATTTAAAATGGGTGGCGAAAGCCATACACACTCTGGCTAGGCTTATAAATGCCCTAGGGCAGATAGCCTAGTATGAACCTATGAACCTATAAGTAAATACCAGACTAGCTGCCCTTGTGGGGTAATTTAAACCTAGCCAGTTTCCCTTTTGGTGCTCAAAATGACCTATCCCATTTGGTTATAAATCATCCTTACCCATACCATGGTCGATAATTATATATTACCTCTGAAGAGAATAACTGCGATGATACCATAAATAATCTGAGGGGACCCATGCATGGGATAAAGCATTTAGAAGCTGCATCTGTCCATTAATAGTACAGGGGACAGTCCTGATTTAATTTTCTGTTTCCCATCCATAGAGATAAGTTGCACTTGAATATGGACAGAGATGTACTTCCTTTTATGTGGATTGGGAGTCTGTCCCACAGCAGCAGTACCCTCTTCAAGAGATACCTGTCCCTCCAAACCATTCTGTTGATTTTGCAGAAGAAGTTTAGATCCCTAGATGGACTATTTCTGATGCCATTTGACTTGCTGATGTACCATAAATGCATCAGTAATGGGTTAGAGGATGCCATGTGTGCCTGACATGGGTTACCTCTTTGCAATCTGTAGGATACTGAGCATAGTAACAAGAATCTGAGTTGCTCCATGTAGGACATATTGTTTAGGCCCTGTATCCTTTTAGTAAGGTATTTCTGTGGGCATTCCATTTGTTGCATATGTCTGGACTAATAAATGCCAAAGGGGTCATTATATTCAATGACTGACCTAATAATGGCTGAGTAAATGGGAACAATGACATCCCTAGATCTAGACACATGTCCTTGGTTTATAAGCTGTGCAATATAGAAGGACTTTCTTTCAACAACAAACACATATCGGTCAAAAGTTATGTCATTGTCCATATAAATTCTCAAATCATGAACAACTTGATCAACCCACTGGGGCATATTATCAATGTGGTAATTTCCTGAGGTAGATAATTTCCAACGGATAAAATAAGGCATGTTTTGGCATTTAGTTTCAGACCATAGGTTTGATACCTGTTATTTATTTGAGACAAACCATTTTTCAGGATGGTTAAGTCATTTGGGGATTCAAAGCCTGCTCGTAAATTGCAGTCATCTGCAAACTAAGTCACCCAGAAT
>NC_056742.1:296864549-296877049 GCF_019279795.1 Protopterus annectens
GCATACCCCCGTAGCTCATTAATTCTTAAAACGTTGCAGATCTGTGCCTTTCCTGTTTCCCTTGGTGTGTCTGGCCAATCAGATTAAACATAAATGCATCCACACTATCAAAGCAAATAGATCATTTTGATATTCGTACTGCAAAGGCATACCTTCTTTACTTATGCATTAGGTTCTGCTTCTTTTCAAGTTTTCTCCGTGTTTCCATCTGTAGTATGCATTGCTCATTTTATACTTTAGGTACTTATTTATTTAACTGACCAAGCAGGTTATTAGATGTCTTTAAAGATTCCCACCTACCTCTTCTTTTCTACACCTGTGTCATATCCCAGAATTTTCCAAACTTCCTTATAATAATGAGTTGATGTTTAGCATGGTTACAGATGGCTTCTGTAATATGCCTGCACATAATACATGCATCCTGAGACTGCTTCTCTAAAATAGGATATTTTATTCTAAATTAGGTGTTGCAAAATGCCTTCACTTTTATAATGCCACTTAACCTGTTCAGAGAAATGCAGCCCCTATCACCAGTGAACTGCAATGTCCTACTATCCAATTTAACAGTGATTTCACATTTTATTACTACTACTTTTATAGTTCCTTCCCTCACTCTGTATACTTTTCTACTTGTTTATCCCAAGTATATACTTTAGCTGCATCTACATTATTGTGCAGTTCTGCCTTTCCTAAACAGTCTCTTATTTTACGTATCCCCTTCGTGAATGCCAATTTTACTGAAAGTATTTTTGCCAAAGCAAACATTACTTTTAAAACCAGCTGTAGTACGTGTCATGAAATCGTTCATAGATATGAACTTTGCCAATAACTAAGACACCTGCTTAAAAAATAATTTCAGACAAAAAAACTAAGCCCACAGAGTCAAAAATGAAAAAAAAAGAAATCAAAACACGTTATGGAATAAAAATTCACTGATTGTACAAAAAGTACAGCGATAAACATGGCTAAAAACACTATTTATTTAGTGAGGCAGCTTTGTCCTCCTTCCATAAAGGGCAGTAGATTTCATAGACCCAAAAATGCTAACCATGACTCATATCTAATCTCAACTGTAAATGTAGGACTAATCCTACATGACCTTAAGGCTGACTAAAACCAAAATTTCATTCCTTTCCACAGGTTGTACCCAACTATAACATCAGTAACACGAAAAAGTGCAAAATATACCAAATCTGATGAACTACCATTTCAGTAAATGAAATATATGCACATATATAATTGTCCTCAATACAGGATTCACCCAAGTCATATCCAGTATAAACTGACTCAGTCAAACTGTTCATGAAAAAGTAAGCCAATCCAATAAGCCCCTTGGACATGGAAGGAGTAGTATCTGACATCTATTCTCTCTCACCTTAAACAGCTTACAACTTAACTTTTAATTATTATGTACTTCAATTATTAGTCTCACATGTGGGGCCGTACAAAGATGTATCAAAATATACATTCTGCCATCTTTACCCTTCCATTTTCTAATTTTCAGTGTACTCTCTGTTGTTTATATTAGGAATTTTGATAGCCACCACAACTTTACAGCTGCTCTTTCCTAAGAAAGATGTTGGCACGTATTACCATTTCTCATTTAAGATATATTAATGGCTCTTGCAAATGTATCCTCTTCTTACCACATTTTTATAACTCTGTCCTACAACATCATGTCTGCAAAACAAACAGCTATATATCTCATACATGGCCCACACCCATGATAGCTGTAAATATACTGAGCAAGGCTACAGTACAGCGTCATTTCAGACTCTTGTGGTATGGGACATGTAAGACACCAATGACCAACTCCCACTATACAGAAGGCACTCAGTAGATTAAGATTAGTGCTGCCTCTGAATAAAATTGACTATCGGTCATTCAATAACATGAAACCGATATGTGGTTATTTATCAGGAACAACATTCTCAATATGGATCTGGAAAGATGGGAAGGCAGACTTGAAAATATCATTCTCTCATACAGAACGTATTAAGAATTGTAAGGATAAAATTATGTACACTTGGTAGTTGTTGTGTCTTCCGCCTTTTTCCCGGTTAGGGGTCGCCACAGCGGAACTCCGGTCTGCTAATGATTGGCAGTAGATTATTATGTGCCGAGTTGCCAGCCCTGACACACAACCTTCAACGAAGGGTATGCCCATTCATGCATGTCTCCACACAGAAGACGCTCTAGCTGAGAATCGAACAGGACAACGTCTTACTGTGAGGCGACAACGCTACCGCAGCACCACCACCGCGAATAAAAAAGTGGCTGGACATTTCTGTAAAACATTTATAACTAAACATACTGCAGGAATTTCAATAAATGGGTTATGAACAAAACTGGATATTTTACTGCAGGAATTGACTATGGACTTGAAATATAATATGGCTGATCTGTTTGCAAATTTGCAAACTATGAGAAGTGATGAAGCTGAAACTGGCATTTTGGTGCCTTTACAAACAAATGAAGAAAGGTGCATTCAGTTATGAATACTATTGTTTCACATGTGTACAAGCCAATCAAATGCCTGCTTTCTCAAGCTGAGCAACAGCAAAATGAAATGTATATTAGGGAACTCTTCCTTTTCAAAACAAGTAGTTGTTTCCTGCTTTGGTTGGACATTGTTTGTCTTGGCTGTACAGAGTTTATTAGTTTTCTTTATGAAGAAAATATACAAGGTGGACAAAAGTTGACAATTTACTATTAGTATTCAGCATGGGCCAAGTTCCAACATGTCAAACTATTTAAAATGTACCATTTCCTATGGACAAAGTAGCGAACATATTTTTCAAAGAAATATTCACATATACTTTTAATAATGTATAAACAAGAGATAGAGTCTGTGAGAAGGAAATGCTGAATAATACTAAATGTGATTACGCATTATCAGAATGATTAAAACCAATATTCACATTACATTTTGAATTTCATATTAAGTATATACAAGCCATAAGGAGGTCATCAAGAGAAAGTATAATGCCACCATGCAAAGGAAAACAATTTAGTGTGACACAGCCTAACTCAGATTATGCATGTATGAGGACTGGCATAGCATAGTCATGCTGGGGCCAGAGTGATATAATGAAACTCTGCAACCATGATAATGGCAGTGACCATGCTGCTGGAACAACTGTGGTATGAATGGTCATGTGAACCAAAGAAAAGCCTCAGACAGGTGATGTGATTTGCCTAATCCTATGCATATTCCCATGTACATCAAAACACCCTGCGGCTGCAATATAGGTACTGTGGGTAGGCCAAATAAGGACACTACAGCAAAAGGCCAAGTCATTTTATCATATAAATAGGATGGAAAGGGCAAGACAGTGCATGCAGGAAAGAGGGGTCAGAGGTAGGGAAAATAAGAGCCTACATCCCTGAACAAGGAGAATCTCGTAGTCATGGCAAAAAAAATTCTGGTTCTACTTTAGGCATATCCCTCCAGGAGATCTAATTAGTGCCCCACAGATTAATTACATCACACTCCGCTATAACCCTACTGTGAGCAACATCTACCAATGCCCATTCACAGTGTCAGTGATGCTAATACTCTACTGACATGCCACATGGGGGTCACTGGCAGCCTGCTGCACATGCTCCCACCATAGTACATCATCCCTTTGACAGGAAGATCTAGTCCTGACACTTCTGGGTCATATGGTACACTTAGCCAGTGCTCCTCTCATTCAAGCTGTCACAGTGAGCACACTTGGAAAAATTATTATGACCTTTCCCTGCCCATCCTTTGGTCCTGTATAGTTATCGTAATCTCTGACACACAGTGTGACCGGTCAATGCACTGTACTGCACACGCAGGCTATGTTATATCACATGTAACAGATTTATTCTGTCTTTTCCTTGTCACAGTCCATAGTTATGTGCCAAGCAGCACCTCTTTACCAGTTCCATGACACACTGTACCAGCCTCTGCCTCACATGGGGTAATACCACAGCCACTTACTCTGATGTCCCTTCATGTAGGTACACCTCTGCTATTGCCACAAGCTTCTCATGGAGTGCTATTGTGTCCTCATGGTGTAGCTATCACAGCACCATATCTTTTTTTTCCAATATACTTTTTTATTATTTTTGTTTTTCAACAAAAGTAAACAGACATTACAGCATAAAAACAACAAGGAGTAACAATTTACAACAGTTATCAACAATGCTCACATAAAGACTTACAGAAACCAAAGAAAAAGAAAAAAGAAAACTAGCAGTTTCACCATTTTCTGAGGGTACAGGGAATAAAGAGACTCATATTTGACAATTGGTTCTAACTGAAATGATACAGTATCCCTATTTCAAAATAAAGTACAGTTATTCTAATTGTTATGGAAAAGTCGAATATAAAGTTTGTTTTATGTCCTCATTTATACATCGTTTGATTTGTGTAAGTATGATAACCTTACTTACACAAGGGTTAGTGAAACACTGAAACTAAGTACAAATTAAACCATTTACACTGTTGGGTGCCATGCAAATGATGCTACTCTTGAAGCATGTTATTTTTGAGTAATAAACTTATTGTGTTTAATATATAGAAGTTTAATTAAATGCCACCTGAATTGTATTTGCTTGGGTTTTATTTGCTTACTAGGATTGTGTGAAGAAGAGAATTCCAATATGTTTGAAAATATGTTCTTTTTCTATGTTTTTGTAGCTAATTTGTGCAAGGTGATATATTTGACTGCCATGTCCTTGAAGTTTGTCCATGAGATTTTATTATTTACCCAATTTTTGGTTATATAAAATTTAAGAAGAGCACATAATGTGATTAAAATATGTTTATGAATTCCCATGATTGAACTAGGTATTATGTGTAGAATCATTGTTTCCCAGGAAAATGTGTTTTTTTCGTAACCGATTTTTTCAAGTTGCACTCTCAAGGAGCACCAGAGCTTGAAAATATTCTTACAGTTCCAAAAAATATGGAGGATATCAACATTCTCTCTGGAGTATTTTATAGCCAATTTTTTATGAACAGCTGGGGTGTCTTCTTCTTTCGGCTGCTCCCATTAGGGGACGCCACAGCAGATCAACTGTTTCCATTTCTTCCTGTCCTCTGCATCTTGCTCTGTCACACCAACCACCTGCTTGTTCTCTCTCGTCACATCTATAAATCTTATCTTAGGCCTTCCTCTTTTCCTGTTATCTGGCAGCTTCATCCTTAGCATCTTTTTCCCAATGTACTCAGCATCCCTCCTTAGCACGTCCAAACCAATGTAATATTGCCTCTCTGGCTTTGTCTCCAAACCTTCCAACCTGGGCTGACACTCTAATATACTTATTCCTAATCCTGTCCATCCTTGTCACACTCACTGTAAATCTTAACATCTTCAGCTCTGCCACGTCAAGCTCTGACTCATGCCTTTTTGTCAATGCCACTGTCTCCAACCCATATAACATAGCTGGTCTCACTACCCTCTTGTAGACCTTCCCTTTCACTCTTACTGGTACTCGTCTGTCACAAATCACTCCTGACACTCTTCTCCACCCACTCCATCCTGCCTGTACTCTCTTCTTCACCTCTCTTCCACACTCACCATTACTCTGAACTGTTGATCCCAAGTACTTAAACTCATCCACCTTCACCACCTCTACTCCCTGCAGCCTCACCATTCCTCTATCCTCCCTCTCATTCACACACATATATTCTGTCTTAGTCCTGCTGACCTTCATTCCTCTTCTCTCTAGAGCATATCTCCACCTCTCCAGGGTCTCCTCCACCTGTTCCCTACTCTCACTACAGATCACAATGTCATCTGCAAACATCATAGTCCATGGGGACTCCTGTCTGATCTCGTCTGTCAACCTATCCATCACCATTGCAAATAAGAAAGGGCTCAGAGCTGATCCTTGATGTAATCTCACCTCCACCTTAAACGCATCTGTCACTCCCACTGCAGACCTCACCACTGTCACACTACCCTCGTACATATCCTGTACCACTCTTACATACTTCTCTGACACTCCCGACTTCCTCATACAATACCACAACTTCTCTCTAGGCACCCTGTCAGATGCTTTCTCTAAATCCACAAAGACACAATGCAACTCCTTCTGACCTTCTCTGTACTTCACCATCAACACTCTCAGAGCAAACATCGCATCTGTAGTGCTCTTTCCTGGCATGAAACCATACTGCTGATCACTAATCATCACCTCCCTTCTTAACCTAGCTTCCACTACTCTTTCCCATAACTTCATGCTGTGATTGATCAGTTTAATCCCACTGTAGTTACTACAGCTCTGCACATCACCCTTATTCTTAAAAATCGGTACCAAAACACGTTTTCTCCATTCCTCAGGCATCCTCTCACTTTCCAAGATTTCATTCAACAATCTAGTTAAAAACTCCTCTGCCATTTCACCTAAACACCTCCATGCTTTCACAGGTATGTCATCTGGACCAACAGCCTTTCTGTTCTTCATCCTCTTCATAGCTATCCTTACTTCCTCCTTGCTAATCCACTGCACTTCATGATTCACTATCCGCACATCATCCAACCTTCTCTCCCTCTCATTCTCTTCATTCATCAACCCCTCAAAGTACTCTTTCCATCTGCTCAACACACTCTCCTCGCTTGTGAGTATGTTTCCCTCATTATCCTTTATCACCCTTACCTGCTGGACACCTTTACTAGCTCGGTCCCTCTGTCTAGTCAATGGATACAGGTCCTTTTCTCTCTCCTTAGTGTCCAACCTTTTATACAACTCTTCATATGCCTTATCCTTAGCCTTCACCTCCTCTCTCTTTGCCATGCACCTCATCTCCTTATACCTTTGTCTACTTTCTTCAGCTCTTTGACAATCCCACTTCTTCTTCGCCAACCTCTTTCTCTGTATACTCCCCTGTACTTCTTCATTCCACCACCAGGTCTCCATGTCCTCCTTCCTCTTTCCAGATGTCACACCAAGCACCTTTCTAGCCATCTCTCTTAGTAGCTCTGCTGTAGTTACCCAGCTATTCGATAACTCTTTACTGCCACCCAGTGCTTGTCTTAACTCTTCCCTAACACAATTATCCTTTTTCAATTTCCACCATTTGATCCTTAGTGCTGCCCTCACACTCACCCTCCACTTCTTGATCACCAATGCCATCCTACAAACTATCCTATGCTGCCTAACTACACTTTCCCTTGCCACCACTTTACAGTCTCCAATCTCATTCAGACTGGCCCTTCTACATAAGATATAATCCACCTGTGTGCATCTTCCTCTACTCTTGTATGTCACCCTATGCTCCTCCCTCTTGTTAAAATACATATTCATCACATACATGTCCATCCTTTTTGCAAAATCCACTACCATCTGACCTTCTGCATTCCTTTGCTTAACACCATACCTACCCATCACTTCCTCATCCCCTCTGTTCCCTTCACCAACATGGCCATTGAAATCTGCTCCAATCACAAGTCTCTCACCCTTGGGTACAGTCATCACCACTTCATCCAACTCACTCCAAAATTTTTATTTCTCATCCATCTCACACCCAACTTGTGGAGCATATGCACAAACAACATTCATCATTACACCATCAATTTCCAGCTTCATAAACATCACTCTATCCGACACTCTTTTCACCTCCAAAACACTCTTAGCATACTCTTCTTTCAGGACAATGCCTACGCCATTTCTCCTCACATCCACATCATGATAAAACAATTTGAAACCGCCTCTGATACACCTAGCATTGCTCCCCTTCCATCTGGTCTCTTGCACACACAATATACCAACCTTCCTTCGGTCCATCATATCAGCTAGTTCTCTGCCTATACCAGTCATACTGCCAACATTCAAAGTTCCGACCATCACTATCACAGTCCTAGCCTCTACCTGCCTTTGGGCATGCCTTCCCCCTCTTCTCCTCCTTCGGTCAACAGTAGCCCAGTGGGGTGTAATATGCGTTATTGTTGATCATTATGTGTGTGTAGATTAGGTTTTGAAAGGTGTTAGTTTTAAGGTATTTTTAATAGCTTCTTGTTTTTGAGCTGTTGTGATAGTTTGACTAATATTATCCCAATATCTTGAGTAGAGTAGTATAGATTGGCGTTTTATCTCGCTAATTAATTTGTAAGACTTTGAGATAATTTTCTCCTTAGCAGCTAATGATTTGACTATGTTTTGGGCAGTTACAACATTTTGTGTGTCAATTTTGTAGTTTGAGAACTTCATCCTTGTTAATGATATAATTTGTCTAAGAATAGGGTTATAACTGCCTGGTGTCTTTAGTTGTGTTCTTAAATTTTCAAGTGTTGATTCCTCATGTTGTAAAATATGCCATACCTTAAGATCTTTAATTAGTGGGAATAGTTTAAGATCCATCATTTTGTTATTTAGCTTGATATTCGGGTTCATGTGTATGGGTTGTAGAAGACTTAGTGAATTTTGTAGATTGATAGAAGTAAACAGAGACTGGAAAGCCATTATTTCGTTTTTGATTATTGGGTGTAATTTGAAAAAGATTTTATTGTTAGGATTAAGATAAGGGATAGCTTTAGGGTTTATATTTAAGGAGTGTAATAGATTAGATCATATTTTGATTCATGTTGAATACCAAATCGTTTTAGTTTTATCATATTCTGACATTTGAATTAACTGGTTTGCTTTGATAATAAGGTAGTACAGATAAAAATCTGGGAGCCCCAAACCTCCTTTTGATTTTGGTATTGTGAGTTTTTGGTAACATATTTGTGTTGTTTTTGGATGCCATATGAATTTAGAAAAGGCCTTTTCCATTGATGTAAAATTGTTTTTAGTATTTTAAGACTAATAGAGTTTAGTTGAAATAATATTTTAGGAAGGGTATTCATTTTAATAATGGCTGACTTGGACAATAGGGATAGATTAATATTTACCCACCTTGAGATGTCTTGTTTAATTATTTCCCATGTTTTTAAGAGATTTGATTTATAAATTTCTTTGTATGTGTGAGAGAACTTTATTCCTAAATATTTTAGCGTGTAGATTTTTCTTGATTATTGTATTTTATTACCTTGTAAATCTTGTCCTTTTATTTTGAATTAGGTTCCTTGGTTTGGTGGATTAACCGACTAACAGTCCTTGCAGCTCCCAGTAGTGCTTTGTTACTACCCACTTTTAAGGAAGTTGCCTTTGACTTCCAGACTCCATCTTGATTTGAAAGAGTGTTACTTCCTGTCCTGCGATCGACCAAATGGCTCTCATGACCAGCGAGCAAGGTAAGTTTTTAGACTTTTATTAATAGTGACATTCTTTTTTTTTTTTTTTTTTTTTTTAAATGAGCTTACTGAGTCCTATATTGCAGTGTTCGTCTTCTGCTTGAATTGCCACGCTGACAGCGTAACTATGGGCTTGTTAAAGTTAACAGATGTGACTTTCTTTTGTATGTGCTGTTTTCTTTTATTTTCAGGTATCTGTTTAATGCTGGCAGTATTTATATAGATGAGGAGTCCGGTTATAGCATTTTATGTAAATGTCTTTTATTATCAGGGGATAATTGTTGGATTAATAGCTTTAACATGTTTGGGCGAGTTGACTGTTAGCATTGTAGTTTGTATTATCCCTCTTAGGCTAGATTTGCAAGAGTGCACATAATCAACAAAAACTGTTTTTAATCTTTAGTGTTTATGTTAACGTAATCTTGCCTTTGAATGCACATGTTGGATGTTAATTTGTAGCATTAGCTTACCATTTGCAGAGTTGAGTTATTTGTTTTCCTCTGGAGATTCTCCGAAAACTTGTGTGAAAGTGTTCTTTGCCTCTAGTTTATTTTGTATTTGGTGTTTCCGATCTTTATAGCTGAGAGTGAGTTTCGCTGGGTACCTCATTTGGAAACTGATATATTTTTTTTAATAGGTATGAACAGCAGGGCGCTAATACTTGGTGATCTTGCTTGATGGGAAGGAGGAGATCCTGAGTAATGCTTATCTTGTGACCTCACCATGTCAAGTTTCTTTTTTGTTTAGCTGCCATTAAAATCATGGAGGTGTGTGCAGCATTGAGTATTTTTATGTAAATTTGTCTTGGTGTTGATTCATCTTGAGTTTTCCTGACAGATCTGTGCGCTCGCTCTATGGTCATTTTTTTTTGTAATGTTCTTGTTTTCAACCATTGTCTCGATGATTTCCTTAACTATAGCATTCAACTCAGTTTGGTCAAATGCTTCTGGCACTCCTCTTATAATAATGTTGTTCCTTTGGCTTCTTGCTTCTAGGTCGATTCATTTTAATTGTAGTTCTTTTATGGCCTGTTCATCGGTTTTTATTTTAGTCTTTAAGACCTTGATTTCTGTCGTATTTTCTTCAGTTTTGGTTTCATTTAAAGTTAGTCTAGCTGCAATCTGTTCAATGTTTGTACCAACCGTACTGAGCTTTTTGAAAGAGCACGGCTATCATTTTGTAGAAGTTGTAGGGCAGTTTCTATGTCTTCAACTGTGTATGTGTTGTTGTTTTTTTGATCTTAGAGATATTTTAGTAGGTTCTTGTTGTGCCTTGGCCGTTCTTTGTCTCTTGCTTGCTGTGTCTTTTTCTGGGGTCACAATTGTGGATATCTTCATTTTAGTAGTTTGTGTTTCCATTTGTTCCTTACTTAAGTCCTGTGTGTTAGACATTCCGGTTTGTCTTTTACACTTGTTCAATTCAGTTTTCAGGAGCAGTTGCTTGGAGAAGCCCTGTCACGAGGATGCAGTCTCAAATATCCTGCTGCTTCCGAAGATACTATTAAAGTCTTTGTTTTTTGCTTTGTGGCTTGAAATACAGCTATTTACTTACTTCTTAGGTGATGTAGCATCAGGATTTATGCAAGATTGTAGAATTACATGAACAATGATGTGGCTAGGAGGCCAATTTCTGTTTTGGATTTTAGAGCAGCTGCCTAGTACATGTCTAGTTGTCAGCGACCATCTTGGAATCCATCACAGCACCATATTATGTAACATGGAGCAGGTCACAAATGTTTTGCTGTAGTTTTCTGGAACATACTGCAGTGTGCCACCAGATATACCCAAGTAGTGGAAGAGGGCTTTCAGATGTCAGGAATCCTATTTGATGATGTTATGTGTTTCTAACAGTGTGGTGTTATGTGCATCTCTGCCTTGGTCTAGTAGGGCTGCAGATGAAGGCATAACAAAGGGTACCATGGCATACTGACCATCACCTACAACACGTAATGGTGGACGCTATTATGAGTGACCGGTTATCTATGTTCATAGGACCAGACTATTAGGGACATGGATATCAATGGGTGCACCTACCAGCTAGATAATCAACCCAACTGAAACAATGACATTCTGGATGGTTCCCAGACAGAATGTATATAATATCCTGTGCAGTGCACAACATCTAGTAGCTGATAGAGTGGAATCAATTCCAGATGATATATTGGATATCATGTGGAAAAGATGGGTCCATGATGGCAATGTGGTTGCAGTCAATGACCTCCCAGGACCTCAGGTTAATGGCTATGTCATAGAATGCCTGCATAGTGTTGGTCCTCTCTTCTAATGTCCATGGAAACCAAATACGTCCTTTGATATGCTGCATGTCAGTGAACATAAGATTCATAAGGGTGACACTGGCAAAACACCTAATGTATCCCCTATTGTATCCTGAAATGTTTCTAATAATAAAGATGGTTAAGTCTATGTAAACCTTCATATCCACAGATATAGGCATTCCATGCAATCCCTTGATTTCATGCGACAGCAGCACATGTTTACTGACTCCCATATGGTATCTCTGCCCGCAAGACAGTGGTCAACAATGTCAAGAAGGTGATAGTCTGTCAGTCACACCCTTCTGCAACATGGAGGAAATGTTGTGGGTTGGGAGGGTGGCCTAATGGTTAAGGTGTTTGCCTTACCAACACAAGGTGCAGGGTTTGAGTCTCACAAGGGATAATTGGCTAGGCTTAAAAATGGCTCCCAGGGGCAGTTAGCTTAGTACTAACCTATGAACCTATGAACATAAACATTGGTTCTGAAGGCAGCCACTAACACAAGCTCTGTCCAGCTACTGCAGATGTTACTCCTAGTATCTTAACACAAGTGATACTCCTGTGCACCATAAAATCCTGTTGCTCAGAACAGCTAATCACCATGGCTAATTTGTGCTAATTTTATATGTTTCTGAATCAGGCTTCTGTGTTTAACTTCATCATTTACATATATGATGACTATCATTAAAATTCTGATATTCATTTGCATGTCATTATGAGGTCATTAACGTACAAAGTATATTAAACTATTTCTCTGGTTGGGTTGTTGTACTACATGTATCTCTGAGTCATCCTCTCTCTACAGATCACCATCCACAGAGATATTATGCATAACTCACTGCACGCTTTTCTTCTGAATATCCTCAAAAATTACTCAGGAATACTGTTTATTTCAATTAATTCACTAAAAGAGCACCTTGGATGTGACATTATTGTATGAAATTATTTTCTAGCCAAAAACATTTGGAAAACAGCTTTTAGTGATAATGAAACAGATATACATATATGAATTA
>NC_056742.1:296882049-296959549 GCF_019279795.1 Protopterus annectens
TAGTGTCTTTCACACTTACAGTATACAAATATGCATGGCATTTCTACGTCTCAGTGATGTGTAACTCAAAGAAAGTACAGTTGTGTACACTACTGTGTACTATAACAGTAGATGTCCTTCTCTTCACTGTTGCAGTATCCAGAACAGAAGGGATCTCTCACCCATGGCAGCCGAATACTTAGCCAGTATAAAAAATCCTAATGATCTAGTATGTGCTGTATGTCACAGTTATGCTCTCCATACAGAACATAGGGCATAAAACAGATGTACGGACCCAGCTGAATTACCTCAGAAGAGAACAGTCTCTGTAGGGCAAAGGAGTGCATGTACATTCAGAAGGGAAAAAATGCAGAAAAAAAGAAGAAACCCTCAAGAAGAGAATCTAAAAAAAAAAAAAAAAAAACAGAACAAACAAGGAGGGGGTTGGAGGAGGGAGTGAATACTGGAACAGTGAAGAGATGAACATCTGCTCTATGGTAAGATTTTACACAGCTGTAATATGCCCTTCTATATAACTGTTGCAGTATCCCAAACAGAAGGAAGAGTAAAAAAGCCCAAAAAAAGAAAGTTGAGGTGAAAGGCTGAAGACAGCCTCAGCAATCCTGCATAAAATGGTTTCAGCAAATCCTACTCTGGCTCTAGAACCATATCCAACTTATAATGTTTAGTAATGATATGCACTGAAGCCCAGGTAGCAGCTTCAAGGATGGAACTGGTGTCCAAACTCTTGAAGAAGGCACCAGAAGAGGCAACAGCCAAAGTGGAATAAGTTCTAATAGAAGTAGACAGAGATTTGTCATAAAAAGGAAATGGCCTTAGATATCCAGGAGGAGATGGTTTGTTAGACAGAGACAAACACAATGTCCTGGGATGAAAGGAAACAAAAAGCTGATCAGACATATGAATGGCCTTAGTTTTATCCAAATAGTACCTGAACTGTCTCTGAAAGTCCAAGCTATGCAGGACCCTCTCAACAGTAGACTGAGGAGAAGGGAAAAAGGAAGGGAGTTGTACCAACTGATCCAAGGACAAGTCATTTACTACCTTGGGTATAAAATCAGGATTAGTACAAAGAGACACCCTGTCCCTGTGAAAAACAAAAAAGGAGGAATGGCCATAAGGGCCTACAGCTCAGAAACCCTCCAATCAGAAGTAAGAGCCAGCAAAAAAATATTCTTCCAGGTAAATTGTTGCAAAGAAGCAGAACCTGCAGGCTGAAAAAAAGCCTGAGTCAATTTTTCCAACACAAAATTATGGTCCCAAGGAGGAGGAATAGGTTTCCTTGGATGTGTAATATGCAGGACTCCTTTAAAAATTGTTTGACCTCAAAATGAGAAGTGAAAGGAGGATTCAGGGGCAGACAAGCAGAAATGGCTGACAAATGGGCCTTCAGAGAAGAATAGACCAGGCCAGAGTGGAGCAACTCACACAAATAAGAGAGGACCAGATGGAACCCCACTGAAAAAAGGTCCTAGTCACAAGTACAGCACCAGACAGAAAATCTTTTCCATTTGGACATATACGATTTTCTGTCTGAAGGTTTCCTTGCCTGCTGTAAAGCCCTGAGCACATCCTCAGAAAAGAGGTTCCTGAAAGAGATCAAAACCCTATCACCCACAGTGTCAGTTGAAGAGTAGACAAATGAGGATGGATAAGAGACCCCTTGTCCTGTGTGAGGAGATCCGACTGGTGAGGTAACATTTGGTGACTGCCCTGGCCAGATACATTAAGATGGGAAACCAGTGCTGTCTTGTTTAAATAGGAGTCACTAACAAGATTTCTGGGGAGTCCAGATGAATCTTCTGCAGGACTTTTGGAAGTAGAGGAAGGGGATGGAAAGCATAAAGAAATATCACCTTCCAAGGAAAATAAGCAGTGTTAGTCTTCCAAGCTAAAAGGCATGGTGATCTGGAACAGAGGAGAAGAAGCTGCCTGTTCAGAAGGGAGGTAAAAGGATCTACCTGAGGAATACCCCACCAATGGAAAATGTCCAGAAAACCATCTCTGTGAAGCATCCATTTGTGAGTCTGTGTTTTGGACCTACTCAGAGATTCTGCCACTAGATTGTGCTCTAAAGGAATGACTACTGCCTGAAGGGTTAGGTGATAACTGAGAACCAGATCCCAAGCCTGAAGGGCTATCTTGCAGAGGAGGTAAAATGTTGTGCTGGCCTGCTTGTTGAAATACCACATCAGTGTAGCATTATCTGTGTACACATTCAAGGGGCCTGGACAGAACATGGGTTGTAAAGCTTGAAGGTCCAGAGTTGAGCTCTCATCTCTTTGATGTTGACATGATCCTACTTCTGATGGGGTGGCCAGCGACTTTGAACTTTCAGGTGACGAAAGGAAGCCCCCCGCCCTATGTTTAAGGCATCAGTGAACAGTTATTAGGAAGGGACTCAAAGCTGAAAAGGGTCAGCCTGGGTTGAAAGCAAACTGTTGAATCCATGACCCAAAGTCCTTCCTTAGACAGGGAAGTGTGGGGGGGGGGTACACTGAAATCCAGAGGGTGACAATAATACAGCTAAACTGACTTGAGGTACTATTGAAGCTTCTGCTTATGCTGTCTGGCAAGAAAAAGCATTGGAATAGAAAAGCCCTTGAATCCCAGGGCCTGAAGTTACTCCCTGGCTAGCATGGCATTCAGAGGAAGAACAGACTGATAGTAAACCCCAGACTTTGAAGAAGAGAGATGGTGAACTTCAGCTCCTGTAATAAGCAATTGGGAAAAGGTGCCTTAAGCAACAAGTCATCTAGATAAGGAAAAATCTGAATGCCTTGGAGCCTGCAGAAAGCATTCAAAGGAGCTAGGGATTTTGTGAATACCCTTGGGGCAGTAGAGAGGCCAAAGGGCAAAGCAGAGAACTGAAAATGAAAGAAAGACACAGAGAAATGTAAAATGTCCTGAAAAAGAGGGTGAATAGGGATATGAAGGTATGCATCTTTCAGATCCAAGGACACCAGAAAAGCCTGTGGTAATTGTGACGACTGGGGAGAGATGGGCGAAGGCTGCCAACCTAGTCAAATAGAATTTGATATATAATTCTATCAACTGTATAAATAAATGTAAAATACAGGCTTGTGAAATGTGGAACTGCAAAATATGTGACAACATTGCACTCTACTGGCCCAGAGAAGCATGTTATATCCTTTCATGTTAGAATTCGCCGGAGGGTGGCTGGATGAAGATTTCATGCCCATTGTTTTAAGGCTAAAATATATGACTAGAATTTAGATGTGGAAGGTGCTTTTATTGCTTTAGTTTCTGTTAGTATATACATGTGAAATGTCTTCTATTGTTGTAAGTTTCTGTGCAGGTGTTAGATTGCTAAATAATGCAGTTTGTGGCCTGAGAACTCAGACCAGGTGTTAAGGTGATGCAATATGAATACTGGGAAAACCTAAGTGTCAAAAATGATGTAATTTTGGGAGGGCCTTAGAGACATGTTTGTTAGTAATGTTTAAATACTATTTCTCACAAGAGACCTGAAGCAATTTGATCTAGACATCTAACTTATCAGCACTCTGCTTATGCTCATGTAAGTTTTTAGCACTGTGATATCTTGTAGGAATAGTTAAAGCTAGTAAAGATTAATTAGGTATTTTTCTTTGAACAAACCAAATCCTACGCAAGGGGGAATGCACGGTCCAAACCACGTATCAAAATCACCAAATAGACCAGCAAGGCAGAACGGAGTTCAATATTCATTTATTTTTGTACTAAAACAAACTAGTTTCGGCAAAAATAGCCTTCTTCAGTGTAGGACAGTACAGTCAAGTTCCTTGTCCTCATCCATTTAAATACAGACCATCAGCCAATAAGGCAAATAAGCTCATTAATATTAATGAGATGAAAAAAATTTCTATAATCACAATATACAGAGTGTGACACTTCAGTGAAAAACAGTGATAATATAGGACATAACAACCATAGTTAAGGTAAAGGAATAAAATAGACTGAGAATAATATGGTATAACATATATATGTAAAAACATATATAGTTTTTTGGCCATAAGCAACATCTGTTACACAAATATTTATCCATACAAACAATGGTAATTTCACATATCGACTACCTATATAGGTTATATATATGTTATACCATATTATTCTCAGTCTATTTTATTCCTTTACCTTAACTATGGTTGTTATGTCCTATATTATCACTGTTTTTCACTGAAGTGTCACACTCTGTATATTGTGATTATAGAAATTTTTTTCATCTCGTTAATATTGATGAGCTTATTTGCCTTATTGGCTGATGGTCTGTATTTAAATGGATGAGGACAAGGAACTTGACTGTACTGTCCTACACTGAAGAAGGCTATTTTTGCCGAAACTAGTTTGTTTTAGTACAAAAATAAATGAATATTGAACTCCGTTCTGCCTTGCTGGTCTATTTGGTGAATTTGGGTATTTTTCTTTGAAACCATACCTGTCCTATTGTAATATTTTAAGTTTCTGTGTGATCTGTGAACTCTTAGACATCTCTGTGGTGTAGTAGTTTTGTCTTGTGTTTTAATTAAATATTATTAAATATTTTTCAAACCTTCTACCTGTGGCTGCTTTGTGTAGAGATGAAGTATGCTTTAGAGTACATTATATATTTATAGAGTTTACTGTCTAAGCCCTTCCAATAAGCCTTAGACTGTATAGTCACATTACCATTGGATATTAATATTGCACAGTAATAATTGGACACCATTTTAAGGGCCTTCTAGTAGCTGATATTATTAACTTGGTGGTGGCAGTAATTACTACCGTATAGTCTGGGTAAAGGGGAAAAGCTGGAGAATCTGTGTCAGCCTTTCCCAGGAGTGTTTGTAAAGTTGCAAAAATACTTATCTCAAAGTGTGTTTGTGTGTTGTGAAAGCTACTTGGGCAGGGACACGAAGCACTAGTTGGACAGAGAGGGTACTGGAGGTTTTAGTTTGCACAGTTAGGCTGGGACCTGGACCCTATAGCTGTGCCTGTGGGAAGTCTTAGTGGGGACCTGGTGAGCAAGGGAGCAACCAGTCCAGATTGACTGTGATCTCTGTATGCACTTAAGGGAAATTGTACTTTAATGTGTGTATTAGTTATCCTTTCCTCCAGCCTCCCTGGTGTTAGTGGTGAGGATTGAGGCTCCTTGATTGCTGGGCCAGGGCACGGTCATTACAGTAATAAAAGAGGAAACAGGATTTGAAGAGTAAGCATCCAAAAAGAAGGGACCTTGAGAAAGGTGTTGAGTCAGGAGAGATCCAGAATAGGTCTCCAAGTTTCCTTGTTTCAAGGAACCAGTAATCTCCTGGAATAAAACCCCTTTCCCACTTGGGAAGAGTGGGCAGGTTGAATGGTTCCTTGGTTTACCAGGGTCCCCAGAACCTCAAGGCAATGAGGAAGTTGCTCTAGAGGAGGTTGAGCAATCCCTGAAAAAGGTGGAGAGTCTTCCATACTCTGAAGTAAACCTGATGGTTGATAGAAAGAACCTAATAGTCTGAAGTGATGAGAAGCCAATTTGGAAGACAAACAGAAATCTGAAAGGACAAAGAAACCTGGTCAAAAAGAAGGGGAGGGGTGAATTGTCATAGAGAAGCAGGCTTATCAGGTAAAGAAGATGTCTGGGCCACAGAAGTGTGGGAAGCCTTAGCAGAGAGGGGCCCACCTACCACTCTTTCTGCTCTTGGAGGCCTAATGGAGTTGGCTGTGACCAAAGGCAGATCTTGAAGGATGATTCCTTTAGAACTTAGGAATAGGAGAGACAAAAATATGTTGAAGGTCCTGCAAGGCTTTGCATTTCCCTTGAACAGACTTAAACATGTTAGCAGCAGCAGTCCCAAAAAGATGTTTATTATCCAAAGGACCATACAATAACTTGGCCTTAATGTCCTCAGGCAGAGACTGAAGATGAAGCCAAGAGTAACACCTCATGACAGACCTAAAAGCCACAGCCCTGGAAAAGCAGCAATGAAAGTACCTAATAAGGCAGCCAACACAAGAGGAACTGTTGATGGTATAGCAGTATCCATCTGAAGGAACTCATAATATCTTTGCTGAATAGCTCTGTTTGACATAGATAGGTAGTCTGTTCCAGGTATGGGGAGTCTCGAGGACAGGAATCTATCCCTCCAGCATGTTCTTGTTTATTGTGGTGACAAGACAAGGTTTAGGTAGTGTGTGTGTAGGAGGAGGGATTGGGATTGGGATTTCTGGAGCAACAGCAACAGCTTTGAGATAGCTTTGTATGTTGTATTGTATGCAGAGATGAGATTGTAGGTGATATGCAACGGAGTAAAGCTGGAGTTTTTGAGACAGTCTGCGTAAGGCATCTGTTTGAGACCAGTAATCCCTCTTTAATTTTGGTTTTTTTTTATTTTGTTGTTTGTGTTGTGTGTGTTGTGTCTTGTACCAAAGTGGTGTTGGTACTGTGTCTTGGTCCTAATGAGAGATAGAGAGATGAGACATGACCAATCTTTTTTCTTTTTTCTGTTTTTTTTGATGGTGTGATGAAGGATTTGAAGGACCTTCTAACAACAGTGTGGTGGTGAAAATGTGGAGAGAGAAGCTGTCTGTGTCCTGTCCTATGATCTCTTGTCACACACTTTTCAGTGTTAGTAGAGTACCGCCTATGTGGGCAGTTCATGGGGTACAGAGTTTACCAAAGGGGGATGAACATGCACTTTTTGGCATTTGGCTTGAGACCTTTGCTTTGACACTCTCTGTGAGGCTCCTGTGGATGTCCACATAGTTTGTCCATAGTTTGATGTTTCAATGATGGTTCTTAGTGGCAAGTAGTTCATCAAAAAAGCCCTTTTTAATAGCCTTTGTTGTTCAGAAGTAGATACCAAACAGGAGAGGACAGGACCAACCCTGACCACTTGTCCTTGTGTCTGTTCTTGAGTCACTGGTCTGAAGTGTGACTTTCACAGTGTGGTCTGGTAAGTAGTTCCAGTTTCAGTAAGCCAGCCAGATATCCGCCATCTTGAGGATAGGGACCTAAACCTAGTTTAGTGAGTTGATTCCATGTTTGAGCATGGGATGGCTGAGGTTGATGCTGTTGATGAACCAGGCTGTGCTGTTCCACCACTTTTGGTGACTACTTCAAAGAGTCTATCAGGTTTAGGAAGAATCATCTGGGATTTTGGCAATATCAGTTGGTTCTGTATATTTAGTGTCATCGTGCTGTAACTCAGAAACAGATCTGAGTGTTTGATTGAGGATTCTTGACATAGCTATAGAGCTGCTTTGGTTGTCTGTCTTTAGAGTCAGTGGATTTTGTTTTTTTAACTTGCTTTGAGGGAGATTTTGAGGGATCTCAGCTTCTGTTGTAGAGTTTGTTTATGGCAGAAGATTACCAGATTTTGGATGTGGATGTCTAGGGTGATTAGCTTGTGGTGGATCTGACAGGTGCAGGCCATCTCTGGCAAAGCAGCATGGTCTTTCGATAGTGTGTGCATTATGTGGCTGATCCTGGCACCTGACAGGCAGCTGTCAGTAACTTTTTCCTTGTTTAGCCTGGTGAGTGGAACATCAGTGTGCCTGACTATAGAGTGTTGGGTACATTATGCCTTATGGGCTGTGGTTGAGTGGCACACTGAATATGTTGGCTATGTGTCATTTGGGTTGTATTGGGGGTGGAGGTTGCTTGCATTTCTGCTTTGGAGGTCTCGGTTGTTTGGGCAGATTTTTATTGAGAGCCTCTGTGAATGTAGGTGTGCGCTTTGTGCTTCGGTGTGTGTGTTTTGGTGGTGTAGGTTTTGAGGGACTATGTGATGAGTGTGGTGCGGTGCAAGTGTTTACCTTCTCCTCTTGACTGTCTAGTCCAGTCTTCGGTGAAGACAGCTTTGCTTTCAGTTTGGCTATATACGTGCATCTCTCACAGGTCGTAGTGTTGGGTGGTAGGAGGAGAGGGATGTCTGTGTACATCAGACAATTGCTGCATTGTCCCAAGATGCCCAGATTCATCAGGTAAACAGGAGAAAACACCGGGAGCTGACCTTTAGACATGCCTGAATAGGTGCTTATTTATTAAGTACTAAAAACTGTTTTCCTCTAGACAAGTGAGGAAAGTTGAGTGCTGTAGTAATTTGTAACTTATTTAGTGCTTACAGTGAGTTCTGAACAAGTGCTGAGCTCAAAGAAACAGATTTGAGTGCTAAAACTAAAAAGCTGGCTAGTTGCAAGGGAAATTTTGAAGAAAAGACTTTATGGCGCCAGGAATAGTTTAACCCTAGTTAAATGTGGGCGGGGGCTCAGGAGCTCACAAACAGTCCTGGACACAGCAAATCTGTATCTGGACAAGACCTGCCACAGAAAAGGGGGGAAGCAAGCTTAGAATTTTTTTTTTCAGTAAAAGTGGAAATGGAGAAAGCTGGAACATAAGTTAATTCAAGGTTAAGAATCTGAGTGGGTTGGCCTTCACAAATGTTCTCTATTAGATTGAATGAACTAATGACACTAGACTGGGAGGAGTGTCACAGATCAAATATACAGTATGGGCAGGCATCTGCAAAGGCACCAAGTAGAAGAACACCACAACACTAGGGAGAGTGGGTAGGTGGGAAAAATTACAATTCCTAGCTGTAGCCACTAATTGAACGTTTTAAACAGATCAAGAAGCAAGTAGACTCTAGAGAATGCTTTTATCTGTAAACAGACAATTATAGTAATGCACAGTATTACAGTTCCTAACTGTAGAATACAGAAACCTCAAAAAATAAAAAATGCACAGAAAAGCTCAGATAGAGCACTCACAAACAGAAAATACAACTCTCGGTATGAATAAGCTGTTTACAGTTAAGTAATTCAGTAAACATGCAATTAGAGTAATGAAACCGTATCTAGCAATGGAAAATACAGTTAAAACAGTATAAAACAGTACATAAATGTAATGAAACAATAAGAAAGTGCTAAATGTAGTAGATCAACTATATAGCACAATTATAAGTGTTTCAGAAGTGCAGTTCAGTGAAATAAGTGTAAGGAATAACTTATCCTGCTCTTGGAATCTTAAGGAAATTCCACTTATTTTCAGTAATGCAATACAATCCACAGCCTGAGCAATACAAGCACAACCTTTTCAAGACACAGGGTTTATATACCAGTAAGAATGGAAGAGTTAGAAGATCAAATTACTACTCAGCCCCTGCTATTACCCAATCACTCGTATTATAGAAGGTCAGGAGGCCTTGTTACTCTCAATAATAATGAAGACAATCAGCAGAAAATGGCTGCCAGAAACACAGGAAACTCAAACAAAACTACCAGCCTAGACAACAGGCCTCTATCAAGATTAAGCCACCTGAGCAGAACACAGAAACCTCACTTTAAAAGCATAGAAAGAACACCCACAAAGAGAAAATACAAGTCCCTGTATGAAAAGCAGTTTACAATTTAGTAATTAAATAAAAATGCAATTAAAGTAATGCACACTATTACAGTTCCTAGCTGTAGCCACTAAATGAAAGTTTTAAACAGATCAAGGATGAAGCAGACTCTAGAGAATGCTTTTAACTGTAAACAGACAATTATAGTAATGCACACTATTACAGTTCCTAGCTGTAGAACACAGAATCCTCTTGAGAAAAATCTCACTTGAAGTATTCCATCATCCTAGTAATTCGGTCCCGAAAGGACAATTCCTCAAAAAGAGACCTGGGGCTAACAGACTCCTCTTCATCAGAACCACAAGCCAAAGGCATCTTTGAAGAATAGGACAAAGGCCCCTCATCAGATACTGAATCCTCATCTGATGACTCTGGATCCCTAACCCATTTAGAAGGGGTAGAGGTCCAAGGAGAAGCAGGTACTGAAACCATTTGAAGAGGCTTTAGAACCATCAAAGCAGAAAACCAGCCCTGAGTAAACTCTTGCCATTCCCTTTGAGGATCCTTAGGATAGACTGAAGCATGCTTCAGTTTTTCTCTTTTCTTGGAAGGGACATCAGCCCTAATAAATACTAGAGGATCCGGACCGTGGTGAGATTCAATAATTGAACTCGGAACCTCCTCCCTGACCAATATCTGTGGAATCCATCTAAGACCCTCTGAGATAATCAACTGCCCTTCCCCCTCAATATCTGGAACAGATGCTTGAAAAGACTCAGAGGATGTCAAAAAGATGGATCCATTCCGGCTTCCAATGCAGTTGCAGCAGAGGAATCCAACATAGACACCGAGTGACCTAAAGAGATATTTCCCACTTCTAGAGGGACATCAAGAGGATTATTCTAGAAGGACAGCTAAAGAATCCAGCTGAGACTTCCTGGCCTTCTTTTTACCTATTGGGAGTATGATGGGGTTAATGGATTCTGCCATGGCACCCTGGGCTAACTGTTTAAGCCATTGGATTTCAAATATATGGCCATGCAAGACATGCAGTTTCTTACACATAGTACAAGACTTATGGTTGAAGGAAGATCCAAACTAAAAAAAAAACATTGTTCTTGATGATCCTTATGGGAAATCCTGCACTGACATTTTCCCTTCTTGGAAGACATGAGCTCTAGGTAGCAAAATAACATACAAGACCAAGAAAAGTAGAAAAACAACCCCAAATGGACACATATCTGGTGGATAAGTATTCAGTACAGCATCAAAGTAACAAAGTGTTCAGTCCAACTAGAGCTAATGGTGCTCAAACAGGCAGCAAAGTTGTTCAGTGCAGTTGCATCTGTATGTCCCTTTATGTCCCTTTTATGCCCTTTGTTCTGTACAGGGAGCATAAATGTGAGATATGACATATACAAGATCATTAGGGTTCTGAAAACTAGCCAGGTATCAGGCTGCCCTGGGCAGAAGGTCCCTTCTGTTTTGCATACTGCAACTGTGATATAGAAGGACATTATCAACTCATCATGATACTGAAAAAAATAAGATATTTGTCTTCTACACCATAAGTTTCATTGTCTCTCTCTTTCTTTCTCTGTGGGTGTATATAGATAGCTAGCTAGATAGAGCTTTACTCCTCACATACTCAAACCCCACAACATCAAAGCATGCCATAAACTAAAAAACTTCAACCCTAATGAACTAAACAGTTAACTCTCAGCTATCAACTGGACCTTTCTCAGACATCTACCCCTCGAAAAAGCTGTCAAGGAATTTAATAACATATTCCTTAACATACTCAACTTCCCTGCCCCATACGCAATGTCAGAATAAAATCTGCCGTATCCCCTTGGCTAACCCCGTCTACTCATTCCCTTATAGCCCAGAGGGACAACAATTGGAAACTCTGGACCAAAGCCAAACTGCCCATTCACCACCAACAATACAGACAACTTCATAACATTACTAAGAAAGCAATTAACAACAACAAGAGAAACTACTACTCAAACCCCCCTGAAACATACCTACATAGCCCAAAGAAATTCTGGCATGCTGTTAATCAAGTCCTTCATCCTGGCAACCCATCCACTCCCCACCCAAGCACCACTAGCACTCCCCTCCAAACCATTACTAACTTTAACTCCTACTTTATAGCCTCCATTAGTAAACTTATCAGCCATCCAAACACTAACCCCACCCCATCCACCATCCCTCCTACTCCCTCTAACACCTCTTCAGCCTTCTGCTTAAAAACTGTATCCACCAGATACATAAAATCTCTGCTCCTTAAGATCAAACCCTGCTCTCCATCAATACATGTTCTCCCTCTATTCTTTCTCCAGCTAGCTGCCAACTCCTTAGACCTACCCATCTCTATTCTTATCAACCGATCTATTACTGAAACTACAGTTACAGCCATAGCCATACAGAAAAAGGTCTACACTCTCCCCGTCCATAAATGAGGTAACTCCACCAAACTATCTAACTGTACACCCATAGCAATTGTATCACCCCTCTCTAAGCTCTTGGAAAAATGTGTACACAAAGAAATCCTACAATACCTTACACAAGAGAACCTAATCACCCCCACCAAACATGGGTGTCAACCTGGACATAATACCTCTACTGCTCTCATTACTGTCATAAACACCATCTCACAAGCTAGAGATCAGAATAAACTAGTCTCCAGCATACCTCTCAACCGTAAGGAATTCCTCGGCATTTACCGGTTTTGAGGTCCAAATACTGGGGTGCCAAAAATTCCAGATTGGCCCCCTTTATTCCCAAATTTCCCAGCCATTTTTTTTTTTATTTTTTCCCTGGCAATTTCCTGCTGACGTCATCATGTGCAGAGACATGCGCGATGGTGTCAGCTTCGTGAGCAGCCTGCCAGCCTTTAAGAATTTGGCTGGGGATTCAAGGAGTGTGACTATTAACTGATTGACTCACTGTACTTAATGTTTATGGGCAGCAGTAACATGCACGCATCTCGGACAGTCAGACAGTTTACAGTAACAATATTCCTTCAAATTGTAGAGTTAGAGAGGGTTGGGACTGGACTACAGCTCCGAGCAGCAACAGTGTTTTTTATCTCTAATTAGTTTAGAGGTAAAGTGACAGTCGGCAAGGCTACCCCATCCAGACTGTTTCCACAGTGCAGCAGTATTTACCCGGCTCCTCCAGGTAAGGAAAGGAAAAAAAAAATAGAAAAACAAGAAACTATTGAAGCACTTTAACTGTTTCTTCTTTTTCCTTAAGAAGGCTTTTCTTCCAGTCTGCATGTACTATTGAGGCACTTTAGCTGTTTGTAAGGTATGTATGTGCTACGAAGAATTCTCACATGAGAACAAAACAGTTTAAGGGTTCTTCCATTTTCATTTTAGTAAGGGCGAGTTAATTGCTGCTCACAGAACTGGTGTGTAACTGTTTCTGCTGCCAAATCCATGCGCGAGTGTTCAGTTCAATTCTGAACAGTATGGGAAGTTAACTGTGTGCAAGAGTCGTTAACTACTGCTTACAGAAGAACGGTTGCATATTTTAAATAATTTTTGCTGCCTGCAGTGAGAACAGTTACAGTCGCATATTTTAAATCTGCTCAGTAAAGGGAGTTAACTGCTGCTCACAGAATGTTTTTGTGCTGGTGTCTGATTAGTAGAAAGATAATAAAATTGCAGGTGCTGAATTACCACAGCTATACAATGTGATTTGCTTTCTTTAAAATGTTACCAAACAACATACACCTTGCCACTGGACTTGAAGCATTTGTACCAGTCAGGTGCATATATTCTAAATTTTACTAAATTATACTTGTACTGCATGCAGACCATTGTCTTGAGATTGAGTTATCTATAGCACAAAGCAATGGTGGCATTCTGAATTTATGCACACTTTGCACAGTATGATGTAAATAGCTTCAGTGCTTCACAGAAAGCCATCTTCATTTTGTTCTAGCATTTTTTTTCAGAAATATTTGATAATGTTGAGATTGTAGAGCCAAGCTTGCTTGGTTTACTTCCTTGTGGACTTATGTATTTCATAAATGGGAAGACGCCTATCCACTTCTATATGCCATGCACAATTTTGGAGAATTAAAGTACATGATACAATAATGATGGGGCAATAAGTTTTAGGAAGTGTGAATATATATTACAGCAGTCCTAAAACTGAGTGTTAAGATAATGTTGAATAGCACTATTAGTGATATGGAAAAAAGAAAAATAAAGGAATAAAAAGACAATAGTTTTCACTGATGCAAATTATACTTACTTTTGGTGTTTCGTGTTTTTTGGTGTTTGGGAGAATGTGATCAAGAATGATATATTAGAAGTAAATTTTCTATGCAAGATGAATCATATTATCTGATTTTATAACACTAATGGAATGAGAGCTATTTTTCCCTTTTTTTTGCCTATCCTAACAATGTTTTGCTCTTTGATTACTTAGATTGTTAGGTACAAAAAATAGGAAATTTTACTTGAGTATCTTATTTCATTTTTTCCTGTAGAAATGTATGTTTGAATGTTGGTATCCCACAATTCCACTGGGAGTGTATGGGGTTAAATATGCAAAATACATGTACATATTTGTACCTTTTTTATGGGCCTTATCCAGATTTCTGATGTTTCCAGGTTGAGAGGTATGGTCTCCAGTTTCTTTCTTGACCTCTCAAAGGCATTCAACACTGTCTCCCACCCACTCTTTTTAGACAAACTCCTCAGTTAAACTTATCCACAGCCACTATCTCCTGGTTCTCTAGTTATCTCAGCAATTGGTTCCAATTTGCAAATGGAGCTCTACTATCTTCCCCAAACTCCCTATACAGATGGGAGTACCTCAAGGGTCAATCCTAGGACCACTGCTGTTTAATATTTTTGCTAATTGTTTATCCACCTCTACCCCACACTCATCACTAGTGCAGTATGCAGATGACTCCACAGTCATCACCATTGCTGATACCCTTCCCAAGCTCCATACTAGTACTCAGGACTCTTTAATGTCCATTGAAAACTGGCTCAACCCAAACCATCTCTTCTTAAAACCAAAGAAGACCAAACTCTTCGTACCAAAAACAATGACCCACCTGAAACCATCCTTCACCATCTTGTCTCACAATAACACACCGATCACAGTAGAAAGCCACACCAAACTTCTAGGGATCATTATTGATGACCAGCTAAAATTTGACTTACATGTTCTAAGTAAGATTAAGAAAACACATCCTTTACAGAAACAAAAAAAGTCTATCAAGTAAAGCTAAAACAGCTGTATCACATGCCTACCTACTCCCAACCCCTCTCTACGGATCTCAAATTCTCACCAATTTACAGAACTCTCTCATTACTAAACTGGAGTCCACATACAACAAGGTAGCTAAATTTGCAGCAGAGCTACCATACTCCTCTCATCACTGCTTAGCACTCAGTAAACTAAACTGGTTAGAATTCCGCCATAAGCTTTTCATCTCTCAGCTTCAGATAATTAATTCTGTTCAATACCAGCCCACTTTCTGCCCCAGCATCCCATCCATCATCTCCTCTTACACCCCAGCAAGAACACTCCGGACCTCTGACCAATATCTGCTGTCCATTCACAAACCCAAGATCACCATAGGAAAAAACCTTTATAGCTGTTACCCGGCTGAAAACTGGAATAAACTACCACTTGACATTCGACACCTTAGACCCAAACTACAATTCAGAAAGGTAGTAAAGATTCACTTAAACAAAAATAAACCATGCATATGCTATCGCCCCGAGACTGGCCCACCTCACCTTTCTCTTACCTCAGTAAAACCTTACCTTCCTCCCTATCACTCTTCACCTCTACACTGCAAGCCATCTTTCCTAACTCACTGTCTTGAACCTTAAACAAACCTTTTCATACTACCTCCTCTTCTCCCTTTCATAGCCAGTTTAATCTGCACTGATGTTTAACCCTCCTCTTCTCCCTTTCATAGCCAGTTTAATCTGTACTGATGTTTAACTCTTCAACAGTTGAAAGACTAAGCTTATAAAGACTTACCCATTTACCTTTTACTACACTGTAACCACTATACTTTGACTTGTAAATTTTATCTGTATTGTCTTCTTTTATTTTGCACCGTACCTTAATATGTGCTGATATGTAGACACTAATTGTCATTCATGCTAACCTGCTTTGTATATATCTACTTGAGATTTTATATTATTATCTGTGTACTAGGTCAACTGAACTTGCCTATTTTCAGATCTTAATGCAATCACTTTTATATTGTCTTTGAACTCTAATAATAATGTTAAAATAAGAAGAATACCAGCATACATATCATGTTTACAAGAATTTAAAGATTATTTTCATAAAGAAATGTCCTCCTTTATAGAAATTAACAATGAGTGGATACTTCAGAAATCTATATATGGCTCACACTAAAAGCCTATCTGTTTGGTAGAATCACTTACTGGCTATCAAATAAAAAAACTGTTGTGACAAAGAATTTCATGAAATACAAGGAAAACTTGATAAGTTGAAGTTAGAAAACTAGAAGAATAAAAATAATAACGTAAAAGAGATCAATAAACTAAATGGCAAATACTTGAAAATTTTAAATCATAAAACCAAATCAATCTTGAGAAGTTTAAGCTAATTGACTTTTCTATCAACCCAATGTCTATGTGCAATCAAGCCACCAAAATAAAATTACTCAGTAAATCCAGACACATAAAAGAAATAAAAGAAACAGAAAATATTCTAAAGGAATTCAGATATTATTACAATGAAATTAATAAAAAATAATATACTAATAGATCCAGAGGAAACAAAACATTTATTAGAAAAATATAAAAACTAGACTATCAAATGACCAAATGAAATTAATTGACAAACCAGTTTCTATGCCCGAAATCCAAACTCAAATTTCTAAATTGAAGTCTAATAAAGCACCAGGTAATGATGGAATTATATCTGAACTTTACGAGCTGTTACCTAAAAAATCCTACACGTATTACATAAGGGTTTTTTATAGTTAAGGACTTAACTAAAGTTCCTCCTTCTTGGAAATATATCCTTATCTCTCCAATTTTAAACACTGACAGGTATCCTATTCAATGCTCTTCATAGAGATCCATTTCACTTCTAAATGTAGATTATAAACTGTTCACAGCAAATCATGCTAATAGGCTAAAACACATTCAACCTTCTATAATTGATGAAGATCAAACTGGGTTTGTTTTAAATAGAAACACATATGATAATATTAAAAGAATAATTACAATAATCAACTATGCAAATAACACAAATGAGAGCTTAACATTAATAAGTCTTGATAAATAGTGCTTTTGACTAAGTCAACTAGAAATATCTTTTGCTAGTTCTAGAAGAGTAAAAGTTTTCTTTTAACTTTGCACAGCTCATTAATATTCTCTATACAGATGGTTTTGCATATGTCAAAATAGTTTCTTTCACATTTGATTCTATACAAATATTAAAAGGAGATAAACAAGAATGTCCTCTTTCACCTCTGCTTTTCACCCTAGTTTTGGAAAGTTTTGCTAATTTTATTAGATCAAAAACAGATATAAAAGGTATGAAAATAACAGAGAATTCAAGTTCTAAAATCCAGTTGTTTGCAGATGACATCTTATTGACATTCAATGATAACAATAAATCTATATATGCAACTTTTTTTTAGCAATGGAACTATTTCAAAGAAAATCTGATTTAATATTTAATGATAACAAACAAAAATGTTACCAATAATCATAAAGAAGAATAAAATCTCAAATAAGTTCCTTCACTATAATGTTAAAGAAAAGAAAATGAATTACTTAAGAATAACCATAATGGATAATATTAAAGATATAGCAAATTATAATTATAGTAATTGTATAACTAAGATAAAATATTTAATGAATAAATTGAATAAACTTGTCTTTATGATGGAAGAAAGACTATCATCAAAACTATTATCTTGCCAAAGTCCTAGATATTATTCAATCATCAACATTACCTCCTATGAAAACCTATATTGAAGAATTCAACACTTTAATTTTGAAATTTCTTTAGTTCCCTGACAAACCAAGAATTGCATTAAATCATCATATATGATACTAGAAAGTAGGGGGAATAGGACTTCCAGACATATAATTATTTAGAATTATAGATCATAGAATTATATTCATTATCATCAGTTACGAAAACAGTATGTCTTTGGATCAACAACACTTACTGTATACAGCTTGATAGAAAGAATTTTTAGGAAAACTTTTTATGCATTCTAACTGTAATAGATATACTAATAAGTATCTTATATTAAATAACACTTTATTTTGGTTATTAAATGATTACATTATAGGGAAAAGTCACAAGTGATTCTTACTTCATTTTGACTGTATTAAATACTTTCAGAAATGTTATATATAGAAATCTGGCTTATAAAGTTTATTTTTTCCTTATGTTTCATATAGCATAAACTCAAATTAATATCCCTACTTGAAATTTAGAAACAATGGTTGGCTTTAAAGAGAAAAATCTGTTGTACGGGATACAGTTAATGAAAGATGAACAGCTGCACTCAGTAGATTACATTAGGAATAAGTGTGATTTGGATAAAGATATTTGATTAGATATACAATCTTGCAGACCATATATAGAAGGGGAAATATAGTCAATGCAACCAATGTTAAAGGATCATGTTCCAAAATTGATTGAATGTATCATATTTTTATTGCAACAAAATTCCTTGGGGCATGGTCTCTTGTCCAAATTGTATAAAGTGGTAAAGAGGGAAACTAAAACATATGATCATATTGGAACTATTTTACCCAGATCAATAATAGACCAGCAAGTGAACAATAGAAAAAATATTTCTGTAATTATCTAAACAGACTACTTCATCTCTTAGATGGCATTTGTTTACAGGGAAGTTTTTACATAGGTCCTTCTTTACCCCTCATAAAATTGAATTGATGTACAAGAAAAAGCAACTTTGCTGGAGTTGCAGGAAAGACATTAAAGCAGATTGACAACACATGTTCATTGACTGTGCTGTCTTGATTCCTTTTTGGAATAATATTAATTCTTTTTACAGGCATTTTTGGAAATAAATCTATTTTATCTAAATCATTAACTCTTTTAATATCCCTATTCCCACTTATGTTAAAATAATGAAATATAACATAATGTGGACTGTATTAGCCATCTCCAGAAAAGTGATCACACAAAACTGGAAAAATGAATTTACTCCCTCATTTAAAGAATTTATAAGTTTAGCAACTGAAGTAACTCATCTAGAAATCATTACACTCAGATCAAGAATGAAGAGATTGCTTCTTGCCTCATTGTATGGACAAAATTTAAAGAAGTACTTGACAAGCAGAAATAAAAAACATTCTGGAATTGAACAGACATGCAACAACAAGAAATAATAGAAGGTTAATGGACACTCTTGTAAATAGTTACTTTCTTTGTTTCTGTATTTATAAGATTATTTTTTTTCTTACTTTTAAATATGTATGTACATTTTCTATTACAAATTTTGCAGTGATTATATTTTATGACAGTTTAATAAAAACACCTATAAAAACTCAAATCATAATTACATGTCTTGATTAGGAACAGTAAAAGGCACCCAGAAATTAAAAATAACCTCCTGATGAAAATAAATCCATGAACACTGCAAACAGGAAGTGAAACATTGTAAGCAGAGAGAAAGTAAAGTTCACATTCTGAAAAGACCAAAAGTCATTATTGCAACAGAGAACAAAAAGTTAAGTCAACCACACTAACTGAAGATATATGTTTAAATGTGCAGTACACAAAAGGGATGCACTGCATAAATACAACTTATATTAAAATAGTAATAAAACAATGATAAAATGACCACAGGTCCCCAATTAAATAAAGGCAACTAGCAAAATATTAGCCAGTCAAACTTATGAGATATCATGGTGAACCATTATTGCTTACATATATTTTCTTGAGGATACATAAAGAACCCTTGTGTCTGTGTAAGAAAAAGAGTAAAAAGACTCTGCTTCTGCAATGCCATAATTTATGATTCAAGCCCAACGAGGAAAGACTTTATTATTGGCAAATTTCATGTTTCTGAATTGCTATTACTACCACAAGTGCAGATCAACACTTTCCTGAGGTAGTTAACAGTGTCAATGGCTGCATCATGTTGGCACAGTCACCCCAACCAGTCTTTCACATGTAATTCACACTTTCAAACACACACAAACACACACATATACACACACACACCCACCACATACCCTATACCTAACTCTATGTTCTGAAAACATCTCAATTTCTCCTTTTTTCTGACCTCGTAAATCACTGATGATTTTAGTAATTAATGCCAAGCATTAGAATTTTGCAATTCATGTCCTTTTTAATTTCCCCAAGTCTTTTGGGTTTTTAATACCATGATGGGAATGGACCCCATTCCTAAGTCAAAGTATGATTAAAGTTCATGAAATTAGTATTGTTTCAATCTTTGATGTCAGCCAGTAGTGCTCTTCGCAGCACCCACAATGTGCCCAGTAATGACTCCTTCTGCAGTTCGCATGAAGTTACAACTATTGGTAACATATCTAAATGTTGTTGTTGTTGTCTTATGGCTTTTCCCGGTTAGGGGCCGCCTCAGCGGAACTCCGGTCCACTAATGATGGGCAGTAGATTTTCACGAACGCCGAGGTGCCAGCTTGGCATTCAACCTTCAGCGAAGGCGCACCTATTTATGCAGGTCTTTCGAACGCCCACCAAACCGTAGGGAGGACATGCAGGCTCCACACAGAACATATCTAAATATGATTGTAAATTCTTTTTTATAAGACCCATTGTTCCTACTACTATGGGAACAGTCTGGGTATCTTTCTTCCACATTGCTCGTTTCTGCCTGCAGATCTTGATATTTTCTGACTTTGTGTTTCTCTGTACACAAGACAATGTAATCACTGGGTGTGGCAATTTGAATGATCGATGTTACTCTTGTCTTCTTTTTTTGGACCATTATATCTAGTTTTCTAGCATCTATCTTTTGAACTGTTGGTAATGGATGATCCCATGTGATGTAGACTTCTTCATTTTCTATGATGCTTTGTGGCTCATGTTACCAGTGCTTTTCAGCCACTTCAGTACCATAATGTTTACACAATCACCAGTGCAACAGTCTCGCCACATTATTATGCCTTTCAGTATACAATCCTTCTGCCATTAGTATGTCACAACCAGCAACAAGGTCTGCAACTGTTTCCAATTCGGTTTTACAAAACCTACATTTGTCTGTTTCTCCCACATGTTCAATGGACTTTATAAAGCAATGTGTATGCAGACCACTGTCTTGGGCCACCAATATTAACATTTCATCTCTTGGTTGGAATTCACATTTCCTTAACCACTCCTGTGTTCATTCCTGATCAACATGAGGTTCTTCCAGAAGTTTTCTATACTTGCAACTATAGTTATGCTTTTTCCACATTTCTTGCCTTCTCATCTGATCCTTCTCCTTATATTCTTTCTTTTGTTTTTTGGCACATTCAGTTGCTGCCTGATTTTTATCTACTTCTGGTTTGATTTTCATTCCCGCTTGACACCGATAAGCTTCTGCTAGATTAAGTAGAGAAGTCATCTTAGATTTATTCTCCTCATGTTTCAAAACTTTCACTATGCTTGGGTCTTGTAAGGTCTACAGATATGTATAGAGTCCCACAAATGCAGTTCTATACATATAATCAATTTCTATGAGGCCCATCCCTCCTTCAGAATGGGGAATATATAATCTTGGGATGCACTGATGTTTATAAATTATTTGGTGAGCATGAAGCATCTTTCTTGTTTTCCTATCCAATACATTTTGGGGCCAGTCAATTACTCCAAAACTGTAAGTTAGGACAGGAAGAGCAAATTGGTTTATAGCTTGGATTTTGTTCATAGATGTCAATGCTGTTTTCAGGATTAATTTTATTATTCTAAAGTATTCCTTACAAAGTTTTATTTACATTATAGTGTGGGGTGCATCTTATACATTTTTAAGCACTCTTTTATCCATGAATGTGGGATACTATCAAATGCTTTTTTGTATTCACTCCATGCCATACTTAGATTCTTCCCATTTTTACAGTTCTTCACCATGACTTTAACAACAAATGATCCTTTGTTGCATATGACCTTCTTTTTTTCCTTCAGTCCTTCAGTGTATCCATGCCAGTGTAGGAGCAGAACAGTTATATTTGTGATTTTCTAGACTTGAACGATGTAAAGTCTGTCACTGATTTTATCCCACCATTACTATTGTCTCTGTGTTGAGTTCTTGCATTGTGAGGTTGAGAAGTAGGTCTAAAGTTCAATCTCTCTCTCCCTCATCATCTCATGAGGTCTCGTATTCTTGTTTGATGTCGTTATCTAACATTTTCCAGTTTCTCTGACAGTAAATTTAAACATGAGAAATCATTTTACGTTAAACAAGGAAACTAATTTTTGTCTTTCCTTTTCAGTGTTTAAATACTCTTCACATTTTTAAAATAACTAAGAAGCAAAACACAAGACAAAACAGGCAAAACAGATAGATAGATGTATACATACATACATACATAACATAGATAAAATTATAACAGAGATACTTTAAACTATTTTTCCAGATATAATCAGAAAATGAAAAAAAAATCAGATACCCCCAGTTTAGTACAGAGGATTAAGCTATGAGCTGCTGAAGATATTTATTCTGTTGGCCATGATTCTGTCATTCTTAATTTGTCTAATTTTGTATGACTCTATGCAGATCACATAACCAGACAGTTCTTATGGTTCATCCCTCAAAAAAGACTTGTACCTACATTTATCTGGTTAAAACTGAATAAAAAATAAATAAATGTTAACAAGTTATATCAATACTATAATTAATATTTCATATGACTTCATTACTTTTGTTTAAAAAACAAAGTTACAGGTGTTTGTCGTCCATTATTCCCACTTTCTGATGTGTCATAATCAACTGCTATATAGTTAATAAAGCAATACTTAAAGAAATTGTGCAGTCATTGACATAATAAAATATTATGACAGCAAAACTCATCAAAGGACTACCTTTTATTCAAACAAGAAAAAACATAAGAAAGACACACAAATAGAGAACTATAATGTGCAACAACACACTAACAACAAACACATAAAGGCTATTTTTCCAACTGATGTAATACCCCCAGGTGAGGTGTTATAGGAAAATATTGGATCTTCCGCAAGTGATATTCAAAAAATATTTTGAATGTTTTAAATGTGTTACCCCTTTTACATCAGGTAATTCACTTTATTCCATCTTTATTTAGTTCTATTTAGTTTAATTTCACTTTCAATGCTCAAGAAAACATTTGTTGATAACATTAATTCAAAGATTTTAAACAATCCAAAATGCACATTGACCAGTGGTCTTTACATGAACATTTCAGCATCACTGATGCATTCAGGTTTCTTTTAAAATGAATGTAATATTTGAAAAAACTTTTCAAGTTTTAATTGTGTACTAATCCTTAATTGACAGATTGTCTGAGTTGATTGTTTTATTTTGGTGCCTTTTTTAGATCCATTAGTAGAAATAGATGGCTTGAGTTTTAACTGTACTGTCTGAAGAAGCGTGGTGGTGACCACGCGAAAGCGCTCACAATAAACGTTTTGTTCTTATACATTGGATCTCTCGTTATTCTACCAAGTGGATCTATGGTTCCTGATTTAATGACTTTTTGGTTTACTGCAAATTGAGATTTATTGCTCATCGAACCAGCGAAGCTGTTGCTTCCTTCTTCATTGCATTGTCGCTACACTTTTAGTGAGCTTCAGTTCGTTTTGGACTTATTGCCTGCCTACACAGTTTCATGGTGAGAGTACCTGGTTGCTTTTCTCATCTTCCGCAAGTGGATAGATTGTCTACCTGCAGAGTCCCTCTTCACAACGTAACTGGGCAGTCCCTCATTCCCCTTTAATGCCACCACTGTGGGACTTACCTCTACACAAGTGTGTGTGTGTGTGTGTGTGTGTGTGTGTGTGTGTGTGTGTGTGTGTGTGTGTGTATGTGTGTGTGTGTCTTTCCGTGATAGTGTCTTGGCAGAATCCATCCTAACTCCTTTTGTTTGCTGATACAAGGTAGTTAAGGTAAGAGTGACACATAACTGTCACCCTTTGATGAGGTTACAAGATTTTTAAATGTTTGTAATGCTGCACATTTAGCCTAATAGCATGATGCATTGGCCAGTGCCCCTATCCTTGCTTAGTCTACCAGCTACCTCCTTGATCTCCTGGGCTTATTCCAGTAATGCTGTGGCTGGACATAGATTCTTAGGGCAGCCTGGAGACTCAGTAAACCTTTCCATTCATCTGGGGGAGTGGTACTGCATGACCTACACAATTTTCCCTTTCTGTTTGAGGACCTAATGGTATGCCTGAGGGACAGATCTGCAATGAAAATATGTGGCGTATCGCCCTACCTCTGCTGAAGCTCAGCCATGTGTCCACCCTATTTCTCTCTTCTAGACATGTTTACCACATAATATCCCCAGCCTGTACCAGGGATCAATACATTAGATGCCTCTAAGTCTGCCCATCAACCCTGGGATGGTAATGCCCATTCCTTCCTGCCACTCTGTCAGCCATCTAAACCAGTAATTGAACCTGGGTTGGCTGGGTCATAGTCGGAGCTTTATTCCTCTATGCCAGTGCACTGCCAAACTCCCAGTGCCTTGTTGCGTCTTAGAGCAGAAACTGATAACTGATACACTCGTATTCTACATCACATTTTTGTGTTAACGTACACATGTATTTCAGTCTGCAAACCACAGAGAGATGTGAACCAAGGGAAAATCCACCTTTGTGTTGGTTTCTGTATTCTGCATGCAGGCCTCTACCATTTTATTGTCACATCATTTGGTTTTGCTGTTCTATGCTGTTGTGCAGAAGTAGGATATAATAAATAGACAGTGGTGGTGCTGCGGTAGCGTTGTCGCCTCACAGTAAGATGTTGTCCTGTTCAATTCTCAGCTAGAGCGTCTTTTGTATGGAGACATGTGTGAATGGGCATACCTTCATTGAAGGTTGTGCATCAGGGCTGGCAACTCAGCACATAAAAATCTACTGCCAATCATTAGCAGACTGGAGTTCAGCTGTGGCAACCCCTAACCGGGAAAAGCCGAAAGACATAACAACTTCTGTTCAGCAAGTCACCCTTCTAAAAAGACTTCCATATGTACCACACCTTTGACACATTATTTACAAGGAATGGAAAATGGTACTGCTTGTTCTGATGGGGAAGTAGAAAGGTAGGAGTACTATTTGGTTTGTTGGAGATTACACACTTCCTATACATGTGACTTCAGCAGCACATGTTGTGCCTCTGACTGCTTCAGAGCTGCTTTTATGCTAGTGTAAAATTTCTATTGAGTGCCATATTGGTGATCCATACAGCACAATCAGTATGCCATCAGTCAGTATTCCAACAGGAGTCACCTGTTTTAATTATCTGAGCAAGTGTGTGTACTCATAAAATCTTCTTTGATATTGCACAACAGTTGGCAGGATTTTATTCCTTATATTATTCTGATTTCTTCATCTGCTTTATCTTCTTCATCATGCCCTGGAATAGTTATAATTCTAATAGCTACAGGGTTCCTTTGTGTACACCCTGTAAAATGCTCATTAGAATATGCAAGAGATGTACCCTGTGGTAAACCACTGTTATTTAAGTATCTTTTTATCAAGCCTCCAAGAAACACAAACTTCTCAGAGCATTTATGTTTAGCTTATATATGAGCAAACTTAGATTTTAAAAATGTGTATTATATGTTTACATTATATATTTACACATCATCATCTTTCAAATATTAGTTGTGCCATATTTGCATTCCTCTGTACACTGTTTAGAACATTAAACTACAATGCTGCAGTCTTTTTTCACAAGAATAAAAACAAAACAAAAAAACTGAAGTAGGAAACCGATTGAATGAAAAGGCTGTGTGCTGAATGTGGGCTAAATTCAAGAGTTTTAAAACTGCAATTTGCTTTACTGTACCATAGCTGAAACCTATGTTCTGTTTGAGCCTGTTTACCCATTAGTGGGTATAACTCCCCATCTATGTGCTGAATAAATTAATTAGCACACTGAGCTGCATGCTTATAAGTCAGATACACAGAAAAAAATGTCACAGCTGGAAATGACAATGCATATGTTTTAATATCTCTAAAGAACACTTCTATGTGAATGAAATACAAAAATGTTGCTCTAGCCCCTGTGTTCTGCATTATTAAAGGATAGTCGTGTATATGGACATTCAAGATTCTCAGTATCTCTCTGGTGTACAACTTGCATCATAACTGATATGGTTTCAGAAGGAGTTTTAGCTCAAGACACATAAAAGCCACTTACATTTTTCAATAATTTTTACAGACTTCATAAATATACACACAACATTCAATCTAATTATTTTACTTTCAAAGGAGCAATTGAGTTAACTATAGTGCTCCCACACTACTTCCTCAAAAATATGCTTTTGTTTAGTTGGCTGGCATGGTTTTCAAATGATTCCCACCAGCTATGTTTACGAGTCACAGTCAAGTACTATAGCTATCCAGTGAACAGACACTGTCATCTGCAGTGTTTACTAAGCAAGGGGGGAAACAGAAGTAGATTGCCAGGCATTTCTTCTGTAAAACAGATACACAGACCATATAGAAGTTGTTAGTCCAATTATCATGTCATTATAATGTAGAGAGTGGAGCATCTGGAATAAAGCATGTTGGGTCAGGGAGTGCATGCAGACTCTGCACAAAAGGCACCCCTGAGGACGGGAGTAGAAAATCCCTTGCTCTAAGGTGAGGATGCTACTCACTGGGGTGCTCCTTACAAATGAATACATAAGTAATAAAGATCTCCTCCCTCATTCATATAGGCAGTCAGCCTCCATCAGAACAGCTCAGATTTGTTTTTATTTATAACCCTATTATGATCTCAAACCCCTTTTATCCATCCCCTATACCACACAAGCCATCATATAATCTACCTTTCTGTTCTTGTACTGCCAAATGCTTTTAATTCAAGTTCTTGGGTTCTATCTTTTTCCATTAAGGAATGCAGTTTTGAGTATTTATGCAATATACGGAAGAGCGATGCTTCTAATTCTTTAGATAAGCACATTGCACCTTTTGGCACACATGGATTTCAGTTTATGGCTTTACAATTAATTGCCAAGGCTATGAGAGGATGTGATGTTATTAATAGAGCTGAGGTCGCTGAGATGAAATGGATAATTACTCTTGAGGCTGATAAGAAGTTTTGGTCTTAATGAGGCTGCACATTTAAAACTGCTTTAAAAATCACTTGGTATGAGTATGTTTTATTGATTGATTGTTTATATATAGTGTGTGTGTGTGTTGATGTTTGTTTTGATTTCATGGTCTGATGAAGCGCCAGAGGGTGTGAAAGTGCTTACCAATTAGAGTTTTATCTGATTTTCACTGTGTTGGTTGTTGTTTTCTTTTTTCTATGTCTATTCCCTACCTAAACTATATTTTAAAAACTGATATATTGTCCTACACATATGTTGTCCCAGTAGTTTTTCATTTCATGTTTAATGTCAGGTAGACTTTATCGCATCTAAATACATTTCTTAAGTAATAGCAAAAGTCATCTCTTCTAAAGCCATGGAAGTCACTGCCTTCTTATAGTCTTCTCTAGCCATAACTAATACTGAAAATAATGTACTCTTCAGCATGTACATGGCCAGACACATTAAAAAAAACTTGAAAAACTAAAGCAGTTCCTAAGAAAAAGGGTTGTTTGTCTCAAAAACATGAGCTACCATGAGAAACCGGAGACCTTGTCCTGATATTCCATGCTGCACAGGCTCCTAAGGGGAGATCTGTTCATAGGTTCAGAGGTTAGTACTAAGCTAACTGCCCTTGCGAGCCATTTTAAGCCTAGACAATTATCCCTTGTGAGATTCAAACCCTGCACCTTGTGTTTGTAAGGCAAACACCTTAACCATTAGGCCACCCTCCCAACTAGTTTACTGTGCCTAGTTTACTGTGTCCTTAGGGACTCAGTTATTTACTTCCTCCTTTTCCTCAACAAATGAGGATCTGCAGCCAATACCAGAACCAGGATCTCAACCTTCATCAACAAATAAATAATTCTAAATGAAGAGATAGATTCATCACCCAGTATCTCTTCTTGCTTTTCAACAGACTACCTCCACATGTAAAGCAATGCGATTCCCTGTCATCCTTCAGATATAATTAAGATAACTGAATGGGTGCCCTTAAATTTGCCCTGGGATTTACAGGCACTGTCCTCTTTGCAAAAGGTGGTATATTCTGAGGGTGGGTGCTGTCAAGGTGCATGTGGCTTCTCATCCTATGATGCTATGAACAGCTTATAATCATAATCCTATATGCTGTCAGTTCATATGCCAACCTGCATTTAAAATATTTCATAAAGTCTGAACTCGATGGTAATTAAAAAAGTGTATAAATAAAATATATTTTAAAATATTCACTGAAATGTTATTTGTGGCTACCCTGTGAGGCAATGGAATCTTACTACTAAATGTACCTTCTTAAATATCAAGAAGAATATTCCTTCAAGTGCCATTGGTTAATTCATTTCTTTTTTGATAGACATTTGTATTATTTTATATTTAATTACAGTAAACTTGTATGCAGCTTTTCAATTTTTTTTTTATGTAACTTAGTAAGACAAAGCAGTACTTTATTCTTCAAAACTACCATCACATGCTCCGCCATTTGCTCAGTAAAATAACAGCTAAGTGGAGCATATTGCCTTCCCCCACAGAAACACACAACCACAATCACAAAAGTAGAAGTATTCCCAAAAGCATCCAGCAGACTTTCATCAATGAATGAAACGAGCTGAAAAACTCTTCACAGAGATGCTGCTTTTGAGTCTTTATTGAAAGACTGCCCATATATCCGACAACTGATTACCTCTATATTGAAATGCCAGCACTCAAATTGTTCAGTCTCAAAATTCTGAAAGAAAAGACCAAAAATACATGATAGGAGCAATTACCAAACAGCCCTCTTCATCATTAAATTTCTTTTAGGTAGCATGGCAAGCCCTCCTCACTCTCCACACTTTTATATACCAACGGTGAGACTGCCATATCTTGGAGAAAAGGGAATATTCTGAGAGGTAAGAATCTTGGACTCAATATATGTATGCCCCTATTTTTGGCAATTCAGTCTCCACATTATGGGACTCATCTGGGTCCTAATACTTCAAACAGTTACCTGTTAATTAGTATCAGTGAATTCATGTGCACCATTCATAATGTTTTTAACTGTTCTTCTATTAGTCACCATTCAACCACAGAACCATTAAAACGTTTGAAAAGTCAACAAAATACTGTTACCACTAAAATGATAAAACAGTGAAAAAGAACACAGACAGGAAGCAGAAGGAAAAATCAGGCAATTGTTTATTTTATGACTTATCCCATAATGTCCATGCAGGTAGTAGACAGGGCTTGAATGACCATCGAGTTTGACAGGAGCAGCTAAGTTTCCCAAGTCAGTCATTCGCATAATCAATTTCTTGCAATTTACTTGTAACAAGAGTGACACCATAAATTAATGAAACATAATATTAATAATATCTCTCTCTCTCTCGCTAATATATATATATATATATATATATATATATATATATATATATATATATATATATATATATGTGTATATATATACATATATATATATATATATATATATATATATATATATATATATATATAAAATCCACTGAACATTAAAAAGACAAGCTCACACAACCGAAACCAGACTTTCATGAAAACTTATATTACAGAAGGCTAGATTAATGAAACAGCCTGTCATGGCATAAATAGGAGATATCACTTTAAGTGGAGTAAGCAAGTGGTTGTAGCTCTACCAACATAGTGGTATGTACTATGGTGGATGTGTGCAGCGTAGGTCCCAGAGTCCTGGGTGAGATATATTTTAGAGGTATGTAAGAATGAGGAGGAGATAGCTGAATTGGGCCAGGTCATGTGTATATTTGTAAAGTTGTTGGAGATCGTGGGACAGTGGGGCTAATGGAATGTACCCTTTTCCCCACTCTAGTGCGATCTCGGGATTGGTATATATCATTAGTAGGGGTGTGGGTGGACACAGGGGGCTTGCCCCCCTGCATACTGTAGTGTAGTGTGTTTGTTGTGTTTTATTTTCTACAGTGTAGTGCATTGGAAAGAGTTTCATTAATTTAGCCTTCTGCAATATAGGTTTTCATGAAAGTCTTAGTTCAGTTGTGTGAGCTCGTCTTAATGTTCGGTGGATCATATTTTTGTTACTAGAAAGTAGATCCATATATGTGTGTGTGTGTGTGTGTGTGTGTGTGTGTGTGTGTGTGTGTGTGTGTGTGTGTGTGTGTGTGTGTGTGTATATATATATATGCATCCCATTTAGATTATGAAAGTCACAGGTCACTGAAACCCAATACAATGACTCCTCTATGCCGAAACTCCACTTTGCTGAAATGTCAGTTGTCCTACTTTCTTTTTAGTGAAAGAATTAAACTGTTACTGTTAGTATGGCAAGTACAAGGGTACAGTGTTCATCTACATTCTCATACACAGTACCGCTTATACAACTTGGTGGATATGATGACATTTTTGGTAAGAGATATTTATGCCATGAATTTGGAAGGATGTATTTAGTATGGTCGTTGGTTTTCAATGGAGACTGCAGTACCATGAACACTGGGAAATGTATCCTTTCTGTCACTGTAGTGCGATCTCGGAGTTGGTGTATGTCTCTCGTCTGGTCAGGATAAAACAGACAAACAGTTGTGGGTTCAATTCAAGCAGCTTTATTACACACAAACACTTCAGGACTGAGGCTTTGTACCTTAAACTTAAATAAACTTAAATAAACTTATAAGCAGACTGACTACTACACTCATACATGTTAACACTCTGGCTGTTCTCTCAAAATGGCACTATTGCCTGCACGTGTTCACTATTTATATGTACATGCCTTACATCGGGAAATTCTTCATAAAGTTATGAACACACATTCTCTGTTCTACAGTATGTATGTTGAAGATTGTGTATTTCTGTGTGTTGTTTATATATAGATGTGTTGGTGTTTTGTAGTTCAGTGAAGTAAGTTTTCGTCAAAGTTAAGTTTCAGCATAGAGAACTCACTGTATTTGGTTTCGGAGAACCATGAATTTGGTAATCTAAGTGGGACCCATACATATATATATATATATATATATATATATATATATATATATATATATATATATATATATATATATATATAGGTCTGGATTCACTTCATAATCACAAAAGACTAAAATCTTGAATTTCAGTTTTTCGAGACCATGAAATCGAATCCACACAACACCGAAAGCCAAAAAACGCGAAATTTAAAACACCAAAAACACAGCAAACTCCGGACCACACATATACCACAACACACACAGCACAAAATAAACAAAGCAACACACATCCACAAACCTACATCACAAATAAATAGGGGGGGGCAAGCTCCCCTGCACCCCAGACACCCCCTACTTATATATACTAACTCTGAGATCGCACAAACAGAAAACAAAAGCAGTTGGTGTTTTATTATCAAAAAAGTTTTCACATTATGTCTAAATGGCATAATTATTTAAAATATAGATTCTTTTATATTATTTTTGAAGATTTTAATATTATTGTTCTTATAATGTTTTTGTAATCCTTTGGAGATTTCCTCCCCAGGCCTCTGGTGAAAAACTGCACCTACCTAGTTGGACTTTCCTGGTAATCAAATGTCAATAAATAAATAAATAAAATAAGTGCAAGCTGGGTACAGTAAACTTTGCTATCCTTTATTTGCTACATTGAGTAGGAAGCACTTTTGTCTAGAGATAGGCCTCCTCAGACGATGTCCTTGTATTCAAAGATATGCGTTTTTGTCCCCAGTCAAGATTTCATCAGACTTTATTATTAAATTCAATGGTAATCAGTTTTGTCATATCTGTTGAAGTCTTGACTAGAGACAAAAGTCTACTATTGAACATAAATGAAAAAAGACAGCAAAACTTGCTCTACCACTGCTTATTGTATAGGTTGTGTTAAGATTAGCATTGTCTTTAAGGAAAGGACCTCAGTAGTCATCCTAAGTGTCTCTACACAGCAACATGAGCAGTGGATTGATATATATGAAAAAATAGTATGGAGACTGGGAGGTGTCAGAAGAAGGGGGTTTAATATGGGATGACAGGGAAATGGCAAAGAGCACCACAGGATAGTGTGTATTCTTTTCCTTTTATAAGTTATCCGTGCAATGGTTTACTGCAAAGGAACCACAACAAGTTATAGGCTATAAGGAATATTAACTGAGGACTGGTCTTTAACTGTGCCATGTAAAGAAATCTTGCAGCATGAATGAGAACACAGCAACATGATTTGATTTCACTGGGTGGGTTGGGATCACATGACAATGTATTCATTTATTTAAAATGTTTTAAGATGGGTTTTACTTGCATCTGAAGAAGTCTTTGTATTCAATAAGATGAAAAGCGCTTCTTGCTTATCGTGTATTTTTTTTAGTAAAAGTCTATAGAGTGAATCTACTTTGTCCTCTGACTTTTGTTTGTCATTTTTTGTTTTTTGGAATTTTGAGAACACAGCAACATGACACAATGGTGAGTTTTGTATATGTAAATAGTGAGAAAGGAATGTATAAATGTAGGGACTGCTCAGTTTGTAGATTTATTCTAGAAGGACCTTTTCTAAGTTTAAATCATTTCGATTGTACTATACTGATACCTGGGGTCTTTACTTGTAAGTCCAAAGGGTAGTGTATGTTATTTTGTGCTCCAGTTGCAATGCCTGTTATGTTGCCATGACTACCAGGAGTTTAGAGGTAAGAATAAAGGAGCATCTTTATGCATTAAAAGGTAAAAAAAAAAACCAAATGGCCTTTTTAGACATTTCCAGGTTTATTTGACATTTAAGACATTTATTTTACTGTCATAGAATCTATTCCTTTAGATATAAGGGATAGATTTTAAAAATAAATTAGAACAAAAAGAGACACTGTGGCAGCTCAAGCTTGGAGCAGAGAAATTACCTGGTCGTAATAATGTTATTAATATTAAATGTTGTTTAAAAGATGAAAGACTGAGATTGTTGAAATGAGAATGCTTTTTAGTAGGTTTATCACTTTAAATATGTTTAATAGTTTATTTCCTGATTCTGATTGGATAGATCTTGCTTTATATAGATGTTGTTTTAATGGTTTAATTGATTCTGATGAAGTCTCTTGAGGATGAAAGTGGAAAATAAAGTATGACTACACTAAACCTTCTAAAGTTATATACTCTCATCCCCAAGTGCTTTTTTGCTGGTTATTTGTTGCTATGTTTGGTTTATACCACCTTCAGTTTGAGCAGTTTTCCTTTTTTGTGTTTTTTTACTGTTCTATTGATGTCATGCACTAATATGGAAGACGTGCTGGATTTAACTATTCATCCTACTCCAAGCAATGGTGGCAATGAATTAATGGTTGCTACGTTAAAGAATATGGCTGAGATGCAAAAATGGCTTGTCACTCTGGTAGAAAAATGTCAGTTTTCATCAAATCTGAGATATGAATCTTCCAGTTTGGAAGAACAGCAATTTTTAATTAATTAATTAATTTATTTAACATTTGTTAACTGGGAAAGTCTGACTTGGAACAAACCCAATTTTCAGCAGAGGCCCGGGGAGAAATGCTCCAGATGCATGTCTTTTAACATTATCTTTTAACCTTTTAATATTTTAACATTTAATCCTGGTAGTTCTAACAAACAAAGATTTGAAGAAGATAGTAATGATGGAACAAGAATTTCTAATGATTTTCTGATGATCTTAGGACAAAATAATGATCCTTTCTCTGAAGCTGGCTATTGATCTGAATATGGTGGGGAAACTGAACTGAAACAAGTTTTTCATGAGCTGGAGAAACAGCTTAAAAGGTATAGAACTTTGGTCACTGAAAATAAATATTTTGAAAGATGTTTAACTTTACGTATTGTACCTAAAGGTCTCCATTTTTTTTAAGTGGCCCAGTGGTGTTACTGCTTCCAACCCTTTATATGAAACCTTACATTTTTTTTTTTTTTAACAACAGCGGGTTGGAATTTTTGCATTTACTTATCCAACGTAATAAGATGCTATTACAGGATTTAAAGAAAAATGTGCTTCAATTAGACCAGGAAGTTCATAGACTTTTAATAACATCTCCTGAATGTAACAGTGACTATTCCAATGTTATATGTACAGTTGAAAAGTGACAAACTTGCCACTTCCTGAAACTATAAAAAGATTTTTAGAGACACTTCAGCTTATAACAATAAAACTGCTTATTTGCACTTCGATCCTAATTCCCGTAAAAATGAGATCAAGAACAGGAATTTAGGTTCTGGTACTTTAAAGAATGATATGTCTTTAAATCCCATTAGCAATGAGATGAGAACCCAAAAAGGAACTTCAACAGTCAAACAGAATCAAGCAGAGGTTTTTTGGAAGAAAGCAACACCGGCCGAGCAAATTTGATGGCAGCAGGTGTCAATTTGAATGAGATTTTAGAATTACTGCTTTATTCTCCAAATGAATTGAATAAGGAAGGAGCCCCTTTAGGAGCCAGACCAAAGGAATTTACCCCATCAAAGAGACATGGACTTTGCAACACAACAACAGTGGTGGCCGCATCAATTAAAGGGTGTTTACGAAATGGAGGAAGAAGACGAACTCTCTGAGTAATTAAGGTACTGTATTAAGATTTTTAATTTGTCTAATAAAATGTTCACTCCTTCTCAATTAAAGGTGTTACAACGAGGTCTGAACTTTGTGCCTATGAGAAGGGCAGAGATCAGCAGAACTTTGCTGAGCTTAAAAGAATATACACACAAGTTAAATGTTAGTTTTATATTAAAAATGTTAATTGCTCAGAAAAGATTTTTGTTAAACCTTCCACGTACAGTCCTGCTCTTTTAAATATTATAAACGTTTTTAAAATCCTTTTTATTGACTTTTGAACATATCATCACATAACATATCACACGCATGTCTCTACACTAAATTAACTATGTACAAAACCCATCTATGCAGAGCATCCAAAAAGAGGTTTAAATGCTGTGAATTTATGCTAGTATAAACTCATATACCATTTTCCATGTATCTCTCTGTGTAGGATTTAGCCTCATGGAATACCACAAATATTTGTGAGCATAAATATGTTTCCCAGCTATCCGTTTGAATCCTTCCCATGAAAGAGCTGATCTATCCTTCCAATTTAAGGTGATATAGTATTTTATCAGCATGAAAGATGTTATTAGAAAATGTATATTCTTAATGTTCTTGCCTGTCGGGGGGATGTGAAGAAGTGCAAATTGCCAAGAGAGCGTAGATTTTTCATAGCCCATTTTTTCCAGTTTGACTCTGAGGGCACACCAAAGTTTATATGAGCATTTGCAACTCCAGAAGATATGGATGATATCTGCTTCCGTTTGAGGGCAGAATTGACAGAAGGGTGGGATTTCCTTGTACATCTTGTTTAGTAAAGCTGGGGTGTAGTATGCATTATTTGTTATCATAAGTTGGGTATATCTGAATTTTGATAGGGGAATAGCTTTAGAAAATTTACAGATGTTTTGAAAAACTGCGTGAGAAAGATTTAAGATATGTTTTATGTAGTAAGCCTAAAGTGTATTTTTATAATCTTAATATAGATGAAATGGTTGCTCTTAGAGAATTATGTAATATGCAAGATATTACACTTATGAGGGCCGATAAAGGCAGAGGTCAGAGGTCTTGTTATTATGGACAAAACAAAATACACTGAACAAATAGAGAATATGTTAGATAATACTGAAACGTATTTAAAAGTTTCTGTGAGAGATGTTCATATGTGTTATAAGTACATACATTGTTTTTTGTATGACAGTTTAATGGATGGGTCTATTGATGTAGATTTATATCATTGTTTGGTTATTGAAAAAATAATGTTGGGTATCCTGTTTGGGATACCACAATACATAAAACCGTTCATAATCTGCATTTTTGGCCTATAGTATCTGCTCCAGCCTACATTATTGAGGGGGTCTCCCTGGTAGTTAACTATATACTAAACCCTATTGTCCAAAGATTATGCTTATGCAATAAATGCTGTAATTAAATCAATAGGTGCTTCAACAAAGTATTAGTTTAAGGGTGTGCACACATATGCAACCATCTTATTGTACATTTTTTATATTTTTCTCCTAATAGATTTGTTTGTTTTTCAATTGAATTGTACAGGTTATAGGTCACATTAAAGGTGGGAAAATTTTAAAATGATTTATTGTGATCTCATTTTTTAATATCACATAAACCTGGCATTTTAACAGGGATGTGTACACTTTTTATATCCACTGTATATTTATTTTAAATATGTGATAACATTACTGAGACCTTGTGTTACACATTCAATGTCTTAATATTTAAATGAACTCCACAGAGTAAGCATGGTGACCCAGAATCTAAATAATGCATGCATATTTGTCAAGAAGCATGAATTATTTAGGAAACTGAATGGGCATATAGTAGTAGTAGAAATGAAGTGGATAAACATAATGCAGCCATTATGTTACAGTTACTGGATCCCTATATTCATTAACTGCAATATCTGTGTTTGGCAATTATTACTGTCTACTGACATTCTACATTAGCACTCAAAAGTTATTTTAGGTGAATTAGGTGGGGCTTACTCAGTTAATGGGTGAAAGGGTCCATCATGCCATTCCACTCAGCTGGCTAACTAATAGGTAAACAAATAAACGAGCAAGAAAACAAGCACAAATAAACATATATACACACGCAAAACACAACACTATATATATATATATATATATATATATATATATATATATATATATATATATATACAGAAAAAATAAAAGGTTTTATCAAACAATAGTTAGCCTGGCTTGTAGGACAGTAGATGGTGTCCTGAATGCAATCCAGACAACCAGGGTTTGACCAGTGTCACTGACACTGCAGTATCCAGGCAGAGAGAGGGAGGAATGAAGGGGTATAGGGTTCTCTTTTCTTCAGGGGTTGGGGATAGTTGTGAGAACGCAGGTGCATACTAGTGGTGTGATTCCCCTCATTGAGACCAGAAAAGCCACCACACGTTTCACATGGGGGGGGGGGGGCTGCATGAGAATAAACACCTCTTTGTGGAACTGAGGAGATGCCCTTTGCTGCAGTTCAGTGTTTTGCTAGATGTATGGGAGATAGGGCAGCATAAAACATGCCAAACCATCCCTACAGCTGTCTGAATGACTGCCCCTCCCAGTCAACTCTCACCCTAGTGATGGGTAATAAATAGACTGATTAGCTAGGAGGGGTTAATAATCAGCAGAAAGAATGGGCAAATACAGACAGAATAAAATCATTGTATTCATTGACACAGACCAAAATATTATCATAAATGTACAGCAGGGACAATACATACTATTAAACATTTCAGACAGTGAAGGAGATGGGGGAATAAATTGGCATAATGTTCAGATGCCAAGAATCACAGGGCTTATTCACTGACACTGAAGGATAACAGCAAAGCACTAGTAATAGGGAAAAATCCAAAGCCTTAGTGACTCCATAATATTGTTATCAAGTACAGGGCCAGTCCCTGGATGCGTAATGAGATTACATGAAAATTCTGCTGTAAGGAAGAGACATGGTGGCATCTAATTATCAATATCCTGTCTTGTTTACAGATTGATATTGAAATCTTTCCTGTAGGTCATGCCTTTAATCATCAGTGTTCTAACTTTCCTCCTTCATAGGGCATGTATTTTGCTTCAGTTTCTATACGCCCCGTGTCTGTCTCAATATCAATAACATACAGCCACATACAAAAGTTATGTATCTTGTTTTAAATTAGAGTTGTGTCTGTAATAACTAGAAATATGCTTCATCGCTAGTTTTATAAACACTTTTCCTAATTAATCCCTGATTGCTGATAGCTTTATGCACTTTGGCTAGTTTCAGTAGCACTCATGCTTATTAATTAGTATAACTTACTCAAAGAATATGGCAGCCAAGACAGTGAGATACTGAATATAGAAGTGGAGTTCTCAGTAGTGCTATCTCCATGTTTTACAATATACAGGAATGTGCTATAACTATTTGTCTGCATGCACGGTAGTTTTGTCTAGATACCTTACATGTCGATACTTTTGTATTGTCGCGGTAGGATAAGGAGCCTTCAGTATTAGCTTTCAGGGTATTGGACTTGGCATAACGATGAATCATTATCTACACAATAAAAAAATGACAAAACTTATATCTGGAGATAATACTTCAGTTACATGGACGTCCATGTTGCATTTAATCCCAAGTACTCTGTGATAGTGCTTCAGTCCATAACATAGGATCATGGTGCAGTGTACATATCAGAAACAGAAGGGAAGTAAACATTCCTTCATTAGTAAGGACAGTAGTATTTAAATGTGAAAACGTTTCCCTTGCATTAAGCACAGCTGGTAATCTTTTGCAAAACTTAACTACTAAATATTTTTAGAATGTGCATTTTTCTTTTGGCACAATATAATGCATAACATACCCATATTCAGTTGTAAGTCATATGCCTAACTATGTCTTTAGTGTAGAAGAGAAGATGATTTTTGTTGTCTCTCTGAGCATGAATTGTTTCAGATGTTTTGTTTCATTCTCTAGTGCCAGATGTGACTAATTAGATTTATTTTTAACTTGTCTACAAATACATTTACATACCTTTAGATCAAAGGGAAACCTAATCATCCTCTATGGAATAAATAGTGTTATCTAATTTCTTGACAGCTGGCCTCTTCATGCCTTTCAACAAAAGATTGGAGTTTGTTTTACAGTGCTGCTTCTTAAATATTTTTTGAAAAGTAGTGGTTAACAGATGTCTTATAATTTGTGTCCATTCTGCATATCATGTTCATTTTAGCTAAAAGTCTTCCATGAAAATAACTTACTAGAAAATCCTAACATTCCACTGTGCCCTGCAAGACAAAAGTTATGTTTTTTGTAATGAATGAACAGATAACAAAAGATCCCTGTTTAACCAAATATATATTTGCAATGTAATATATACACACATACACACACACACACACACACACACACACATATATATATATATATATATATATATATATATATATATATATATATATATATATATGTATATGTACACACACACGCATACACATATATACATAGATAGATAGATAGATAGACAGATAGATAGATAATGCAGGCAGTTAAAATATAAAGATTAAAATTCAAAAACAAGAGGGCACCAGAAGAACCTTCACATATACCCTCTAATAAACCATAAATGTTTTATTCTTTTTATGATTATCACACGGGAACTTAATAAGCTGTAGAAATATTTTCTGCTCATCATAATCTTCATCTCCCTAATATATTATAAGTGACAGTTTAGACCAGATTTTATCATCTAAACATACTCATATGACATATAGTAAAATAGAAAAATGTCACTGTAGAGAATTTAGCATTCCCAGTGGAAAAGTGATGATTACTCATCTAATTTTAGTAAAATGACCTTGTTCAGTATTTCTTCCATTTATCAATGCATTATGTTTTTGCCATCATATTCTTTTACGTCTATGGTGGAAAACCTAGACATACTCGTGCCAAAGTAATACAGTAATGTTGCAAATGTCCTTATCATCTCATTTCCAAAACTATTCAGAATGTAAAATGACAAAGCAAAAACTCACAAACTCATATATTATCTTTCGGGGGTATGACAAATGATATTAATCTGTCAAATACACATCACACATGAACCAGCTTAAGAAAAGGGCTTCCATCTTCAGCGGCCACATGGCTTTAAGAGCACTGAGAATGCTTTTCTTGTCCGCAAAAAATATTATGTACAACAGGAAGGTCATTTGTGCCTATTATGCACAACATGAGTGATTTTTATTAACATTTTTAAGCAAATGCACAGTCTATGTGGACATTTCACTGGTAAGTTAAATAGACTTTTGGACTAATTGTAATTAGCATTACCAGAAAGAGATGCACAATTTCTACATTACTATTTTAACATGTATTTGGAAATCCTAAACTTTAACTATATTCTTACTCCATGCCTCAGTTGGGGGTCAACAAAAGTGTATAATGTGGGTGTGCTTGTGTGTGTGAGCATTTAACAACATACTTTGATAAAGGGTTGTAATAAATATGTTTGTCAAGGAAATGGTGCTGGTATTTTATTACCACTCTGTGTTCATTTTAATGCCTTTATTCTGTTTCTATGTTCATCTTTAATTTGACTAAAACACAAAAACCTACCATATCCATCATATCCATAGTAATTATACCACTACTAATGAAATTTAACACAATAAAAACGAAATGAAATAAACAATATTAATAAATGAAAATCACAGCTACATCAATGCAGACATAAAATATATTTACTAGCAAAATTACCCAAATTCTGAACATCTAAACCATGTTAAGAGCAAACACAACTGAAAATAACCAGTAGTACATTAGGAATATAATAAAATCACACCAGACCCTGCCAGTGCATTGCAAACATACATACATTTCTGTCTCTCACTATCTTTCTCTCTCTCTATACATATATACGTGTATGTGTGTGTGTGTGTGTGTGTGTGTGTGTGTGTGTGTGTGTGTGTGTGTGTGTGTGTGTGTGTGTGTGTGTGTGTGTGTGTGTGTGTGTGTGTGTGTGTGTGTGTGTGTGTGTGTGTGTGTGTGTGTGTGTGTGTTGGTCTGTGTTGTTTTATCGAAGTTTCAAAACCTATATGGCTGAGCCCATAAGATCGATATATATATATATATATATATATATATATATATATATATATATATATATATACATGGATCTACTTTTAAATATCAAATGTCTATAATACTGAAGATAAAAATACCAAGACCATAATTTCAAAACTTAAACTTAAACATGTGAAAATGCCAAAAACTCAAAATATCAAATTTTGGGAAGCTGAGATTATGTTTTAGCACCTACACCCTGCATACACACCGCCAAAGTGACTTTAGTGAAATTTCAAATCAAAAAAGTGAATGTTACTCTGAGCATGGCTTTGTATTAGAAACTACCTTTTCCTCAAGTAGTGTGATCTCGGAGTTGATATATTTAATTTGCGGGGGTGGGGGGATGGCCCCCCTACATTGAGCATGCAGGGGGGCTTGCAAAGGAAACAAAACAAAAAAAAAAACAATAGAAAAAAATACTTGCATGATGCCAAGCAGCTCCGTGTTTTAACTCATTATAAAAAGAATATTTTCAAGTTCCACAGGGTCCACAGGTGGTTATGAGCTGCAGATTTTAGCAATTGCTCACCATGAGACAGAGATATAGTGATAGCCCTTCTTTTACATTTCTCCACGGATTTGTATTTATAGCACCAGTAGTTTTTTTTATTTAATTTTCCTTTTTAAATGGTACACTTAAAATTCTATAAGCAAGACTTGCTTACCTTTTTTAGACTGCACTGTAGTACACATCTCTGCAATAGTTCCCTGAGGTTGCAATATAATGCCAACCATTTTTTTTTTGTTTTGTTTTATTTTTTTTTTATTTATTTTTTTTTTGGTATAAAGTACAGCATCTTAAAGGCATAGACTCCTATTTATAACATTCCAGCAGAGTTCAGGATTATAAACTTTCAGGGTATTGCAGTTTTGGCATTATGTTCTGTATATTTTTGTCTTTGGCATTATAGTCTTTCAATATTTATAAGTAGATCCATATATATATATATATATATATATATATATATATATATATATGTATATACACATATACTCAATCTTAAGTGGCTTGAGGGCTAGATTAGGATAAGTCTATCAAACAAAGGGCTGGATTGATGGCAACTGAAAAAAAAATTGCCTGGTAGGCACTCTGAGAAAAAATCACACACACACACACACACACACACACACACACACACACACACACACACACACACACACACAAAACACTCATATGTACATTAAAACACACATGCCCACCCATCCCCCCCACACACTAGCACACCATTGTGTATCTCATATGTGTTTCATACACTAAGCTATTCCATCCATAAAGATTTGCAAATTGCTTAATATAAAAAAATGCTCTGTGTTTCTTATATCAAGTGATTCATACCTTCTTTAGAGTTATTCAAATACTTTGTAAGCAAAACATTCTATAGTACAAAATACAACTGCTGGGTAGATACTTTTACACTGTACCTTCTTAGAGAGTTAGAGTAAAAAAAAGGCCAACAGCATAAGTGCTTAGAAAGTAGGTGCTTCTGTTATTAGCCAGTTCTGTGTTCCAGGAAGTACGCATGTCATTGGCCCTGTACTCAAGCTAATACAAGAAGCAATTTATTAGAGGCAATCTGAGCCACAAAGGCAAGCATTTGTCAATATGGTTTTAATTGCAAATTGACTTGTCTTTTTTATGTAGATGCAGGTCTGACATGGACAGAGCTCTGCAAGCCAGACTGGAATTACCATTTGGCCTCATCTATCTATCTATCTATCTATCTATCTATCTATCTATCTATCTATCTATCTTTATTTTTCTATCTGTATAAATGACATAGATATAAATATAGATATACTATAGATAGCTGTGAGATAAGTGTGGAGAATGTGCAGCTCTTATTATGAGGCATGAAGGAAGGATCCACATATGTCCAAAGTAAAGGAGACTCCACACTCTCTTTGTATAAAGGGAAGTCCTATAGAAACAGGGGGGAAGAGCCATTGCCTGTCTGTGTATAGGGAGTATTATGGATAGACATTTGCTTATCAAGAACTAATGAATCTGATAAGGTCAGGGAGACTAAAATGTAACTAACATAGAGAATGGAAGCAACTGGAAAACTTTGACCTCAAGACTTATCAACTAACAATGAGTTATTAAGAAGAAATAGACTTTAAAATAATACCAGGCAATGTCGAAATATGTTGTCTGAAAGAGTATACTTAAAATGACTCCCTGAGAAAGTATTTAAATCTGTCAGGATACGATGTTCCTAACCATGTAAAGTTAAACAGGAAATTTTCCTGTTATGACAACTGGGACTAAAGTCTGGAGACAATATGGTAAAGCAGTGAAGAAAACAATGTGTTCTCCTTGAGTTAATAATACCTCAAAATATTATATCTGTTGGAAAATGTTGGCAAAATTAGTTTTTTGCTGGTAGCCACCATGAGAATACATGGAAAATGGATTTGAGTTATTAAGAGTTTAAGACAAGTGAAGTTTAGAAGTTTGTGTAGTGAGGTGAGTTGGGGGAGCAATCCTAGTAAAGAAGTACTGTTGATTGAGTCTTATTTTATTCTGAATAAGAATTACTGCAAACAAGTGTGCTTAGATGAAAGTGAGCTGCAGGTAGCATTGATACGAACGTAACAAGTGCCTTTGCAGCTGCTCATGCTTATCCTCAGTACTGCAAACTGTTTACACATTGTATCGAAGTTATTAGTTACTGCTGAACATTACATTTGTATCCTGCTGCCACTCAATTTTGTAACTTGTTGGTTAGTTTTACTGTAATGTATCTTTAAATCCGGGATACTGCTCTGCTATTCTAGAATTGTTACATTACAAGTGGCTAGCAGCCTGGTTAGCTCATTGCATAAATCTGCACGTGTATAGAAGGAGAACACTAATTGAAACTAGCTGTTAATATTAGGGTCTCTGAGATTGAATGCAAGTTCAAACCTGTCTCACGCTCATAAAGACTGTAGACTACTGCCTTTCCTAAGTTTGTCCAAACTAATGAAAAGAGCCTAGTAACTTTCTTGTAATACAGTAGAAATATAATTTGTAAGAGTAAACTGCTGTTGCTGTCTAGTTTTTTTCAGGTCTATATTATAACAACGAATGATCAAATGATCGAACACTGTTATATCCACTCCTAAACATCGAATCGCCAAAACAGCGAATGGCCGGAACACAATTTTTTTTCACATGGAAAAAAATTGCTGGTCCTCAAAATAAAAAAAAAAAGAACACCAAAAGTGGGGGGCTTCGCCCCACACCCCTACTTAAATATACCAACTCCAAGACTGCACTACAGTGGAGGAAATGGCACAACCCGAACAATGGCCCAGCGATTTTTTTCCCTGGGGAAAAAAATTGCTGTTCCAGCCATTCGCTGTTTTGCCGGTTCGACATTTAGGGGTTGATGTAAGAGCGTTCGATCATCTGATTGTTCGCTGTTCTAAAGTAGACACGTTTTTTCTATATACGTGTTCATGAGAATATACCTGTATGACTATGACTGTCTGCAGTTTAATCCCATACTACAGTCCCTTGTAATCATGCTTATCTTGTTTTGTTTTTTTTCTTTTTCTTTCCTCCTTGACTGCCCCCTAAAAATAATTGTAAAATCAGCCAGTGTTCGTTCCTGATCAAGCAGTTCAACTGAACGACCCCAGCTACAAACGGCAATCAGCTTATTGCCTCTATAAGTTTAAACTAAGTATGTCAATGCTATTTTATCAACATATTCTGGGCTAAAATCTAAAAATAAAAAAATCCTGTACAGTTAGAAAAGTGCAGTGAGCAGACTATCACGGATGTGTTGTCATTCTCCACCCTTTGGCCAGAACCTTAACCACTCTCCCCATCCATGTCCTTACTAATGTTCTTCTTAATATAAATGTACTATTTCTGGCATATCCTCTACTGCTTTAACCCCTTTCCATTATTACTATAGATCCCAGTAAAAGGAAAAGTTAAATAAAATACAGTATACTGCATATAATACAATACCTAGACTTAGAGTTTTCCTCTATTAGACTTCCTACTTAATAACTGGCTCTGCGGACTACCTATTTTCTAGTGTAGCCCCACTGTGCTCAGGCTCACTTCACTCCCCTCCCACCTCCTTATCATTTCCTTTATACCTATCCACTACTTCTACTCACCCTAAAACTACTCCCCTTCCTGTACCCACACTACCTCCCACACCCTAAACTTAACTTCACTAGTGTTTATCACAGATTAATTTCACCTTCCACCTATTTCAATACTTATCATCCCATTACTATCCACTAACCCGTCCCAAACTCTCAACTCAGACACATTCATCACATACAATTATAATCACCCAACTACAAAACCTTTTTCCCTCTTCAAAGATGACAGCCTTAATACTCTCTGTCCTACCCCTTCCTCTATTACTCCTCCTACAAACTATTATGTCTCCTCCCTCACTTTTAACCCCCTTCCAAAATGTCCCCACCAACCCTCACTCACACACCCCCTCCTACCCTCAGCTACGAATATCTATCTCTGCATCTATCCTTCCAGTGAATATACTATTCCCTAAAATACAAATTCCTCCCTCCTACCTTCTTACATCTAAGAATAAGGCAAAATACCTCATCAACTACCCACTAAAAATGAAACCCTACTATCTCCCAAGGACCTTGCTCCTATCTGGCGACATACATCCAAACCCTGGTCCTACTACTACCCCTACCATCCCAAAAAATACCTGTCGTAACACTAGCCAATCATCCATATCAAATAAACAAATTTCTTTCTATTCTATCAATACTCAATGTTTCCTTAACAAACTAAGCCAATTGTATGCATGGGTAACTCATAGACCTTAACTTCTCCCCTGCACTATCGCTTGGTTCTTGAGCTATCGCACTGACAGGCAGCAGTCTTCCAGTAAGAACAGGAGTCCCCCAAGTATCCATACTTGGACCTCTACTTTTTAATATCTTCACCAACTCACTTCACTCCTCTTTTCTTCAGTCTATCATTGTCCAATATGCAGATGACCCTACAGTCATCACTATTGCTAACTCACCCTGTAAACTCCTAACTACTACCCAGACATCCTTTAACTCAGTAGAGACATGGCTCACAAATAACCAGCTCATCCTCAAGCCTAAAAAAACAAAATTGCTACTCTTTCTTCCTAAATCTGCTAACCACATCAAGTCTTCCTTCTCCATAATGTCCCTAAACGATACCCCTACAGAAGTTGAATCTTGTACAAAACTACTTGGCATTACCATTGATGATCAACTCAAATCTGATCTATACATTATCAATTGCATTAGAACAACCCACCAGAAACTAGGACTTCTGTACAGGAATAACAAATTCCTCACCTCTGAAGCTAGGGTTCCTCTTTCTCATGCCTACCTTCTACTGTGCTTAACTTACTGTTCCCAAATACTCACTAATCTGAACTCCTCCCTACTCACCAAATTAGAATCGACATATCACAAGATAGTCCAAATCATGCACTCCATTCTATATCAGCCTACTTTCTGCCCAGTGCTATCATCCCTTATCTCCCTCTATTCTCTTATCATAGGTTCATAGGTTCATAGAGTAGTACTAGGCTAACTGCCCTTGTGAGCCATTTCAAGCCTAGCCAATTATCCTCTGTGAGATTCAAACCATGTACCTTGTGTTTGTAAGGCAAACACCTTAGCCATTAGGCCACCTTCCCAACAGACACCTCTGAAGCACAAACCAAGACCTACTAACTGTTTACAAACCTAAATCAAAGAAAGGGTGCAACCTATACAGCTACCAACCCTCTATTGCATGGAACAAACTCCCACTAGAAATTAAGAACCTCACACACCCCAAACAATTTAAGCTAGCCACCAAAGACTACTTCATAAGACACTGGACCTGCCACTGCCTGCACCCACCCTGACTATAACCAACCAACCTAATCCTGTTTATCTAATACATTCCCATTCCTTCTATGTAACTCTCAAAACTTTTCCTTTAATCTACTTATTGTACTTTAGATTAGCCAACTAGTTGAAACTACAATCATTTGTGCTTCTTATACTTCAGTTGTTACCATATTTTTGTTTATAGTATTGTATAATACTGGCAACTACTGTATGTTGATTTGTAATTAATTAAATAACACTATAGTAATATTTATACATTCTAGAGCTTTTCTTCCTGGGCCTCTGCTGAAAAGGGCTTCAGCTCAGTCAGGCACTCCCGGTCAACAAATGTAAAATAAAATAAAATAAATAAAATAATTAGATATTAAGAAACATGGCAGGTTTTTCTTTTGCCACACCCAAAGGCATAACAACTAGAGAAGCAAACACTAGGTTCAGACACAGAAATATGTAAAACATTTATTAAATGCAATTTAAAATAATTGTATGGCTTGAAAAATATTGGCAAAATAAAATACTGCTGAATGTCTTAACAAAGCAATATGAACATGTTTTATACAGCATAGTGAATAACAAATTGCCAGAAGGTTCCTTAGCAATGATCTGCATAATAAGTATAAAAACTGGCCAATGAATTGTGAGGGAATGCTACAGTATGAGGCTCACACTTAAGAATAGTGATGAAGGAAGTTACTGAAGTAAATAATGACTATGGCAATACTACGGTTAGTTCCCGAACTAGAAAAATAGCTTAGTGCCATTTAAATAGACGCCAAAGTATTATGTGTTTCAAATATCCTCTGATTTGGGGGAAATCATGGTAATTCCATAAGGTTAAAAAAGCCTTGCTAGTAAATGCAAAATGTGGGAAAAAAATGATGTTTCCAAAAAGACAGCAACTAATTTATTGGAAAAGATTTGTGATTACAAATGATGATGTTCTGTACTTTGCTCTCAAGGTAAATGTCCTATGCATCCATCTTGAGCACATAATAATCTGCTTATGATCAGAGACACTATCGCAATCCTCTCTATGATTTTACTTTTTATTCATATTGTAAATTTGTGCAGTTTCAGTGCTGCATTTTGGCTTATTCCAATGGGTAACTTATGGAGATTTTCTCCCTTCGTCGCTGTTGAAAAGATGTCTCAAAAGTCATATTAAGGTCAGAAATGAAAATAAACAAACAAGCCTATACATAGTGTGTTTGCAGAACAATAGTGACAGGAGCTACAATAAATTAGCATATTGTTTTAAGCAGCATCACATGGAACATATATTTTTTGACCTAAAAGTAAAACATTAGAATGTGCAAAATTAAAGATAATTTACTGAAGGCACAACTTCAAGAGAGCGAAAATATCAAAAGCTGTACACAAATACATGTTCATAAAAACAACGATGGGGCACAAGCTATATAACGAAAAAAGAACACTTAATGAAACTAAACAGGTGTCACTGACTAGTGAGGATCTCAAAAAAGGTGCAAAGAAATCATACCTGAGTGTACTTAATCACTACATCCAGGAACTGGAGCAAAAATGTCAAAAGAAAGCAAGCTTTATTAATATGCTAGATGAAGAAAAGAGAGTGTCATTTGCAGGAGTAATAAACTAAAGTATTGTATTTCTTTGCTTGTCACTTAATGTACCAATATGAAGGCTGAAAAATGTGAAGGAAATCCTTGAAGGAAGTGTATTGGGACCCAGGTGGACAGTAGTCTCTCCTTTGATAATCACATCGCCACAGTAGTCAGGAAATCCTTCTACGTGTCTCACCTCATCACAAAAGGGTTCTCATCCAGGAAAAAAGAGGTCATTGTTCTCCTCTACTCATCACTCATTAGACCCATTATAGAATACATTGACCCTTTTGGTATGTACCTAACATCTACAACAACTAGAAAGGCTGAAGAAATACCTCACAAAGAGGATTACCAGCCTCAAACAGATGCCCTACACAGACCATCTAAAAAAACTCCAGCTTTACTCCGTTGCATATTGCCTACTCAGAGGCGATCTCTGCCTAACATACAAAGCTATGTCATTCCCAGAGCTGTTGGACATGCTCCACTTAAAGAAATCCCAATCCCTCTGAGCTACACACTCTATGGATCTAAACCTTGTCACCACAATAAGCAAAACATGTTGGAGGGATAGATTCCTGTCCCAGAGACTTTCCATACTCTGGAACAAATTACCTATCTATGTCAAACAAAGCTCCTCATTAGCACTCTTCAAGAAAAATCTTGATGATTGGATGGGAAATAGGAAATTCACCCCGGGGATCACTTATGTGGCTCTGCTCGACAGGGGCACAGGAAAATAATTTTCTTTGGTGGCGAAAGCCAGAGTATCTTTTTGGCTAGGCTTATATAGGCCCTAGGGCCAATAGCCTAGTACCTACCTATGAACCTATAAGTAAAAAGTAAATTCAAATAATTCAAAAAGGTTACAATTATGTGTAAGCATTGGTGCATGCCATGCAGTAACCATTATCAGTTCAGAGAAAGCATTATTATGGTAGACTGTCTGTACAGCCTACACCAAATGCTACTGAAGCATTCCAGGGGAGCGGTCTTTGCTAATTTGCCATTTGTTCTCACCCCACAAATGATTGTTGTAAGGCATATACAAATCCAAGGCTTAGTTGCAAAATTTACTTTGGCTATGCATGCTAAAGAACATGGTCAAAATGGCTGCATTCATCTAATTGTGTTAGAGGTAAGTGCTGCGGAGTTTAACAGACAGGTAGTGTGTGTGTGTGCGGGGGTGAACATCTATGTGTGTGGCTGCACTGGTTCACTATTAAAATCGGAAAAGTCACTTATGAGAATGTTGGGTGATGGAATGCTTGTTTCGAAGGTCACATAATGCCGATATCCACATTTCGAACACATGCTAGCGAATGGTACTGCTCATTCGGTCTTATGAGGTTGACATTGTTATTTGAGCTCACACTACAGTGGGGATTGGAAAATGTACCTTTTTCCTCACTGTAGTAAGATCTCAGAGTTGGAATATATAATATGCAGGGAGTGTGGGGGTTGCAGGGGGGGCTTGCAGTGAAAAAGAAACATTCAACATTTTGTACATCTAGAAATTTTTAATATGACATACTTTTCCACTCTCCATATTTTAATAGTAAACCAGCTGCATGTATTAACATATGCAAAGGTATGAGTGGTGTAAGATAAGTACGTGTGCATGTGTATGTCTCTCTGCCTGGGTAGTTACAGTAGAGGAAGTTAGTTAGGTGATGAATGGATGTATGATGAGGTGTGAGTATATATGTGTGTGTGTGTGTGTGTGTGTGTGTGTGTGTGTGTGTGTGTGTGTGTGTGTGTGTGTGTATGAATGTGTGTATGAGTATGCATAAATGCATGAATGTATGTGTTTTGGTGAGGCTATTACACCTCTCCTCTGGACTAAATCCTGAAATATTGGTGGCTAGGGAACATGTGACACTAGGGATAACGATATCATGCCTTAAAGGCACATAAAAAGATGATAGAACATTTTGCAGCATGAAGGATGTGAAATGGATAAACAGTAGAGACCCGGCATAACTATCATAAAGGCATATAAAACTATAAGAGAACAACATTTTGCAGCATGAAAGACATGGAGTAGGGGACACTAGACACCAGGAATACCCTTTATACTGCCCCTTTAAGGCACTTCCTTGGTTTTCATGCACAGCTTTTTTAGCAGAGATTATCTGTGTCACCACCAAACACCAGGTATTGTCACTACATATTACCTAAGTTTTTGAAAATAAAAGTTAAAGTAAAAAGGGTGGGAGCTTCAAACTCTGCATCCTTGTCACAGACAACAGGAACTTTAACGCTCTGTAATAATGGAGAAGTTAGTATAAAAAGGTTAGTTTTTATATAATAAGAAGTATTAAACTGTAATGGCATTATCTACAGATTGCAAATATTCATGAGTTACAAGGGCCAGGGCACATATATGAAACAACATGTCCCTTAACATCATGTGCACACAGCAGCTGCCCCTTTCTCACCCTAGCTATGCTTCTTTTTGTATATGAGTGTCTACATGCATAGATGTAACTTAATATATGATTTCATATTTAAGGGCATAAATTAGAAGACTAACAGTACAAATGGCTGCATACACATGACAATGCAATGCATAGGTTTCAGAGGTGCAAAGAGTACAGAGCATAAAATATACATCCTACAAAAAATACTGAAAAACGTCCCTTATCATTACAGTAATGTTCTATTCAAAGAGAAAATAAAAATTCTTCTTTGAATATTTTAACTTCGGCTTTCAGCCACCACAACCTCCATCAGCTGCAAAAAATAAGTAGTCTTTATAAAAATGAATCTAAAATGAAGAATTAGGATGTGAGACTAATGTTCTTTGATTTTCTTTTCAATTAGTTGTTGGCGACACTGAGTTAATAAACAGTCACCTGTCTTAGTCTTCAATAGGAAAGTATGGTTTACTTTAACAATCAATGAAAAAACTACAAACAAATTTGCTATCTCTAACACTGAAATAATGAACATCTATAAAACATGCATTTGCAATCCAGAACCATACATCTGATACCCAGGTGCCCCTTAAGACTCCATATTAAAACTTGAGGAACATATCATAACATCAGTCAACAAAACTGAGTCTCATTGTGGAATGATTGCAAAGAGTTAAGTAATGCTAAATAGATTACTAATGGCTATGACTTCTGACTGTACTTCTGATCTTAAAGTGTTGTAAAGTTGAATATCATTCACACACATCACAGCTCTTTTCCTAGGTTAGTTAGATACTGCCAATCACAAAGCAACATTTATAAGCAGTTATTTGTGCAGAAAAATATCTGCAGTTCTCTAAAAGGTTATGCCACGTGAAGTGGAAAACAGTGTTAAGGTTCTTCAGCTGACATTTGCCCATAATTTAATTTATACCTCTCAATGTCATGCTCGCTATTAAACATTCAGGTGCTACACACTTGCCATGAACTAAGGATCCTCTGACTCTAATCTTCCTGTTTATTTAAGTGATAACATTTGATGGTCTTTTCCAGCTCCCTGTCTGGTGTATGGAAATCACTTCTGGAAAATGACACACAAGATAAAAAAAATGAGGTTCCTTCATTGCCTTTCTCAAGGTATAGTAAACACACAATACATTATGCATTGACTGCTCAGTCGATCAGTTGCTAATGTATAATCATTTATTTATGACTTTGAAATGAGTATGGTATTAAAAAATGAATTGAAATATCTAGAAAGGCAACGCATAAAATACAAATGATGATTGGGAGATGAGTAAAAGAAAATATGAAAATATTAAAAGTAAATACATGCACAGCACTTAGAAATAACGTTTTCAAACAGATTGAATTTTAGGGACATCCTGAGGGGGCTTTGATGCTGCATGTCCCAGTCAGGGAAGGTAGGTGATTCCAAAGCACCAAGGCAAGGTAGGAAATGTTATCCTGTGTACATTTTCTAGACTGTCCCTAGGAAAAGTCAGCAGCCTCACATCTGATGTCATGAGTGACTTAGTGGAGACATAATAGACCAACAGTTCTTTCAAGGAAAATCCATGCTGTATAAAGGGATGAGTTTCTTTGTAAGAATACCTTGTAATACAGACCTGTTATAATATTACATGAATGTGAATTCCTAATCAATAATCTTGCCACAGAATTCTTCAACCTATACAGCTGTATCAGCTCCCCATATCAGAGCCCAAACCTATACAGCTGTATCAGCTCCCCATATCAGAGCCCAAACCTAAAGACACTACAGTACTGCTTTAAGAATTAACATAGACACATTTGCCGAATAAATAAAGTTCTTGATTCAGGATACATTCTTTGGGTAAAAGTAAGATGTCTTCTGATACCTGGTCCTTCAGCATCAGCCTGTCATCATGAATTACTCTGTGATGATGGGAATGAGAAGCTAATTCAAGTGGGCTTCCCCAGATATAATTCATTCAGGAAGTAGTGGAAGATTCAAAGGACATACAATGGCATGCCCCACTAATGCCTTGGTCATTGCCAGATAATGCTAGCCTATTCTTATCTATCTTATGGAGGCGAGACTACAAGCTGTCCTCAAAGATGGCAAAGTCCAGCACAGATTCCTTACAGAAGGAGAAGCAAAGCTGAGTACTATCCACATATTACTGATAAGCCAAATGTCTTTTTTGCATGACCTCTTGAAGTGGTAGAAAATACACTCTGAAAAGTCACAGTGCTGTGACCAAGAAATGGGGTACCACATCCCATATTCCAGAGGGAGTCTACTGGAAAAATGAATTCGAAACAACACATTCTGTGAGAAAAGCCAAGAGACAAATCAATTAAGACCAATATTGCCAAAGACACAATAGTCCCTAATATGGTTGACCAAGATGCCATGTTCAATGGCATCAAATGCTACTGCTAAGAGACCAAGAAGATCAAAGTAGGAATAAAGCATTTTTCACTGGTTATGATGCAAATTACAACCAAATAAAAGCTGTTTCATTGCTGTGCCTGGATAAAAAACCCGACTGACATGAGTTGAAAAGGTCATGAGATGTCAAATAAGAATTTGTGAATAATCAACTTTCTTGATAACCTTACCTATAAAAGGAAGTCTAGAGATGGGACAGTAATTTGGGAACATGTCAAGCTACTGGCAACAATTACAATGAATGCCAGCAGCTTGAGAGCATATTGCCAAAACAGCTTTCAGTCTAATTTCAACACTGTTGTGTGACAAATGAGTATATATATATATATATATATATATATATATATATATATATATATATATATATATATATATATATACAGAGTCACTTTATAATCTCAAAATACTCAAATATCAAATTTGAGTATTTCGAGACTATAAAGCTGAAACTCCAAAAAAAACAAAACCAAACCATGAAACCCAAAACTGCGACCATTTAAAACACACACACAAATACAACTACATCTACCTCTGCACAACAACACACACACACACACACACACACACACACACACACACACACACACACACACACACACACACTATAAGCAGGGGGGCAAGCCCCTCTGTACCCCCCACCCCCCAATTATATATAGTAACTCCGAGGTCGCACTAAACACCAACAAACACAAAACCCACCAACATACATTCCACACCCCCCCTCGGACAAATATACATCAGACAGATACAAATGCCACCACTCTCAACACTAACACACACACACACTCACCTATGTACCCTAACCCACAACTAACACTCCCTGATACACTCACAAACACACAAACCCTCCCCAAAACCCTTAAAAATACCATACTTACCTAATACACCATCAGTACTGTGGGTTCGACATTTCTGGGCTCGATATTCTGCAGTTTTGCACATTTGCAGATTCAACACTTTGGTCTTGAGATACTGAAATTCAGTATTTCAAGATTCAAAAGTGTTTCCATACATACACACACAAGTCTGAGAGGAGGTAGTCCCACATGGGGGATGCAGGGTAGCTTACAACCCTGCAAAGCAAATCTTACCTCTGAGATTCACAGAAAGTTGTTTTGGCAGCTTTTTTTTTTGGTGATCAGCATAGCTAATTCTACACAGTAAAAATAATGTAAATCAGGACCAGACCTGCTGCATTATGGATGCACACTATAAAGGAGGAGACCAGTAATAGTAATCTTATCCACAAAAAAAAAGCATGTGGCTTCTTCATATTCAGACAATGAAATAGCTCTAAAAGGTGTGAGGCAAGCTGGGCTGCAGAATCTACTTACTAGTTAAAAGAGCTCAGCTTGATGGCCTGATGTGGAAGAGACCTATCTAACTTGACAGAAGAATCAGCATCTTAAATGAGATTCCTGTTTGGTAAGCAGAACAAAGAGCATCTAGAAATAAGACTGTTAACCAGACTCATCCATTACCAACAGCACACTAACTGTCACACTTGCCTGTGTACTGAGCAGAGCTCATGATACATTCATAGCTCCTACTGTGTGGTAGGCCATAGGGCTCATCCATTACCCACAGCACTCTAACTCTCACCCAGGCCTGTGCACCGAGCAGTGCTCATGATACATTTATAGCTCCTACTTTGTGGTAGGCCTTATGGCTTATCCTTTAGCAACAGCACACTAACTGTCACACTATGCAGTGGCTGTCATTTTCCCAACTGTACAGCTTTATTATGCAGTACTGCTCTAGGCATGCCCATGTTATGTCCTCATGTATACACTCCTAACATTCTTGACTATGCAGTTAACCATGGCACAATCACATTATGATTCTTTCTCAATACCATGATTAAGTGAATTTACACAAAAAAACAATAGTCCTCAACTCCTCATGAAACACAAAGTTATAGTCTATTTCCAATTTCCTTTGCCGTCAGCTCTGTCTTAAAAGTTTGATAAAACTGAAGAAAATATAGTGACAAAGCAACAGAGGTGACTCTGCTAATGGTATGTAAATGAACTGCATCTTTGTCTCTATATTGATTGTGCTGTGCAAAGGAATTAGAGACGATACGAAAGAGTTGTGGATGGGTGACTTATTCGAGAATTGTGGCTTGGCACAGTTAAAAGTTCCCAAATTGTTTTTTTGGGGGGGGGGTCACATTATTCCCGAGAATGCAGACTGCTACTCTTACTTTTACTGCAGGCTCAGTAAACTAAGCATAATGTATTTTACTAAATGCAGTCTGTCAAAGGTTTGGTGCACATGGAGATGTGGACCTCATTAAAAACTTTTGGAAAAGGGAAGGCAAGTCCCATTGGCTCAAGATATAGAGACCTGAAGGATGATTATCTTAAAGTGGGATGATGGAGGGGATGAAGCTACCTACACTGGAGTGGGGTGGAGCAAAAAAAAGTTAGTATTTTAGCAGAAGTAGTTTTTGCTTTAGCACTACTACTTTAATATGATTTATGCTTGGAGGTTTTTTTTTTCCATTCAGCTCAATGAGTGTGACAAGCTTATGTATGGGAGCACAATTTTTATATCATAGTATGACTTATTCTGCTTTTCTCATGTCAAAAATAAAATGAACCCTAAATGATATATTAATAATTCACCTCTGGAATCCAAAATAAAAATCCTTTTTTTAAAAGCTGTACTTAGATTGCATTATATCTACAAGCACGCAAAATGGTCATAATCAAACCTACACCTCTGAATAATGAAATTATCAAGGCTAGCCACTTGGGATTGTAAACAAGGACTCTGGGTGATTTTGTTGCATGAACCAATGGTGATATGAAACTCAATCCCATAAAAAATAGAAAGCACAGGCTGATGATGATGACAATGAATTACCATAATAGGCGTAATGACAGATATAAAATTAGAACTATTTTCTATCTGTGAATTTTTCCTTCACAAATATTGGTTCCCTTGCAGTAAGAGCAAACATCTCTCCTTTTTGCCTCTTTTAGCTTTAGAGAGAGTGTGTGTGCATGTGTGTGTGTGTGTGTGTGTGTGTGTGTGTGTGTGTGTGTGTGTGTGTGTGTGTGTGTGTGTGATTACAGGACAGTTTGTCAAACAATTCAATTACTTTATTGATGAATGTTTAAAGCTTCCCAATCTATCAACATCACTGAAAAGGAAAATGAAATGTTCAAGAGGTTTAAAGTTGAAAGGAAAGAGAGTTGTGTTATTGAAATGAGTTGACCTGATGTAAACACCAACATACCCTTATATGGATCCTGGCAAGAAGAACCATGAAAACTTAAGTTCCCTTTGAGCCTAAAGGTCTGAGACAAGTCTGTTATGGTGCAGGAAGACCTTATTCTGGGAGAAGAAGGCCTGATGAAGGAAAGTGTCTAAGCTGCATCACATGGAACTTAAAGAGAGCAAAAGTAAGTGAGACTTTGTTTGGTTCACTATATATCCACAGGGAGATCAACAGTTTGAGCACTGACTCCCTAATGCTCTCCAGATTAATCACTTGGGTTGCGGCAAGGAGCTAACTGTTTAGATATGGTAATATGTTGGACCTTTGCAGTTTCTAACAGGCTATTACTAGGCCTGCACTTGGTGATTACCCTGTGGCAGAGAAGAGACAAGAAGAGTTCGGAAGTGCTATAACTAACTTCCTAGTCTTGACACTTTGAAGTGGAGGTAGGATTCTTGTATTCCTGATAATCACAACCAGCTTCCCTTTGAGAAGTGAAAAAGTACATACTGCAACTTACCTATTTGAAAGGCTTCTTGTGGGATAAAGGTATTTAGGCCATGAATATTTAATATGGGTCTGAATTGGTTTTCATTTCATGGCACCATAAAGAACCTGGAATATCTAGAAAAATTATTAGATTTCTTACTAATATCATGTTATTTACTACCTTTGAAATGCATAGACATTGGTGGCTTGTTTTACCTCTCTGATTTAAAACTGATAATCTAATGAAAAAAAATGTGGAGTAATATTCTAAACCATTATTGTTTATTGACCCCCTGAAATCCCCATTTTCCTTAAAAAGTTAAACACCACCTTCATTGTCACTTACTTTTGACAGGGTTGGATGTGCGGCAAAAATAATGTTGGAGTTTACAGAGAGCCAAAAGATAGATCAGTATACTCCTTATATATCATTTTCCTAACCATCCTGTCCTTGGTAATCTTTTTTCAAGAGTTCACTTCCTAGGAAAGACAATAAACGCATGCTACCAGAATGAAACAGGTAGGCGAGGCATAAGGACTGCTGCTGTCCACCTGATGCTGGCTACAGCCTTCTGTTGAATGCCATGAACTCAAGTGTTTGGGTCTGAGGTCCTGCTGGAAACCTGAATGATGGGACTGTCTCTTTAGTTGCTGCTGCTCTTGCTTCTCTGTGCCATACCTGGACCGAATACACCACTGGTTCCTTCGTCTCCTGTTAATAGTACTATGTGTTAGGTAGAACTTAACACCTGCATACATAATGGTGTTAAACTACCTGGACCCCATACACCACTGGTCCTGTCATCTCCTGTTAATAGTACTATGTGTTAGGTAGAATTTAACACCTGCATACATGATGGTGTTATACTACCTGGACCCCATACACCACTGGTCCCTCATCTCCTGTTAATAGTACTATGTGTTAGGTAGAATTTAACACCTGCATACATGATGGTGTTATACTACCTGGACCCCATACACCACTGGTTCCTTCATCTCCTGTTAATAGTACTATGTGTTAGGTAGAATTTAACACCTGCATACATGATGGTGTTATACTACCTGTACCCCATACACCACTGGTTCTTTTGTCTCCTGTTAATAGTACTATGTGTTAGGTAGAATTTAACACCTGCATACATGATGGTGTAATACTACCTGGACCCCACACACCACTGGTTCCTTTGTCTCCTGCTAATAGTACTATGTGTTAGGTAGAATTTAACACCTGCATACATGATGGTGTTAAACTACCTGGACCCCATACACCACTGGTCCCCTCGTCTCCTGTTAACAATAGTATGTGTTAGGTAGAATTTAACACCTGCATACATGATGGTGTTATACTACCTGGACCCCAGAGACCACTGGTCCCCTCGTCTCCTGTTAATAGTACTATGTGTTAGGTAGAATTTAACACCTGCATACATGATGGTGTTATACTACCTGGACCCCACACACCACTGGTTCCTTTGTCTCCTGCTAATAGTACTATGTGTTAGGTAGAATTTAACACCTGCATACATGATGGTGTTAAACTACCTGGACCCCATACACCACTGGTCCCCTCGTCTCCTGTTAACAGTAGTATGTGTTAGGTAGAATTTAACACCTGCATACATGATGGTGTTATACTACCTGGACCCCATACACCACTGGTCCCCTCATCTCCTGTTAATAGTACTATGTGTTAGGTAGAATTTAACACCTGCATACATGATGGTGTTATACTACCTGTACCCCATACACCACTGGTTCTTTTGTCTCCTGTTAATAGTACTATGTGTTAGGTAGAATTTAACACCTACATACAGGATGGTGTAATACTACCTGGACCCCATACACCACTGGTTCCTTCATCTCCTGTTAATAGTACTATGTGTTAGGTAGAATTTAACACTTGCATACATGATGGTGTTAAACTACCTGGACCACATACACCACTGGTTCCTTCATCTCCTGTTAACAGTACTAGGTGTTAGGTAGAATTTAACACCTGCATACAGGATGGTGTTATACTACCTGGACCCCATACACAACTGGTTTCTTCATCTCCTGTTAATGGTACTATGTGTTAGGTAGAATTTAACACCTGCATACATGATGGTGTTATACTACTTGGACCACATACACCACTGGTTCCATCATCACTTGTTAATAGTACTATGTGTTAGGTAGAATTTAACACCTGCATACATGATGGTGTTATACTACCTGGACCCTATACACCACTGGTTCCTTCATCTCCTGTTAATAGTACTATGTGTTAGGTAGAATTTAACACCTGCATACATGATGGTGTTATACTACCTGTACCCCATACACCACTGGTCCCCTCGTCTCCTGTTAATAGTACTATGTGTTAGGTAGAATTTAACACCTGCATACATGATGGTGTTATACTACCTGTACCCCATACACCACTGGTCCCCTCGTCTCCTGTTAATAGTACTATGTGTTAGGTAGAATTTAACACCTGCATACAGGATGGTGTTATACTACCTGGACCCCATACACAACTGGTTTCTTCATCTCCTGTTAATAGTACTATGTGTAAGGTAGAATTTAACACCTGCATACATGATGGTGTTATACTAACTGTACTCCATACACCACTGGTCCTGTCATCTCCTGTTAATAGTACTCTGTGTAAGGTAGAATTTAACACCTGCATACATAATGGTGTTATACTACCTGTACCCCATACACTACTGGTCCCCTCATCTCCTGTTAATAGTACTATGTGTTAGGTAGAATTTAACACCTGCATACATGATGGTGTTATACTACCTGTACCCCATACACCACTGGTCCCTTCGTCTCCTGTTAATAGTACTATGTGTTAGGTAGAATTTAACACCTGCATACATGATGGTGTTATACTACCTGGACCCCAGAGACCACTGGTCCCTTCGTCTCCTGTTAATAGTACTATGTGTTAGGTAGAATTTAACACCTGCATACATGATGGTGTTATACTACCTGGACCCCAGAGACCACTGGTCCCCTCGTCTCCTGTTAATAGTACTATGTGTTAGGTAGAATTTAACACCTGCATACATGAAGGTGTTATACTACCTGTACCCCATACACCACTGGTTCCTTAGTCTCCTGTTAATAGTACTATGTGTTAGGTAGAATTTAACACCTGCATACATGATGGTGTTATACTACCTGTACCCCATACTCCACTGGTCCCCTCGTCTCCTCTTAATAGTACTATGTGTTAGGTAGAATTTAACACCTGCATACATGATGGTGTTATACTACCTGTACCCCATACACCACTGCTCCCTTCGTCTCCTGTTAATAGTACTATGTGTTAGGTAGAATTTAACACCTGCATACATGATGGTGTTATACTACCTGGACCGCAGAGACCACTGGTCCCCTCATCTCCTGTTAATAGTACTATGTGTTAGGTAGAATTTAACACCTGCATACATGATGGTGTTATACTACCTGGACCCCACACACCACTGGTTCCTTTGTCTCCTGCTAATAGTACTATGTGTTAGGTAGAATTTAATACCTGCATACATGATGGTGTTATACTACCTGGACCCCATACACCACTGGTCCCCTCATCTCCTGTTAATAGTAGTATGTGTTAGGTAGGATTTAACACCTGCATACATGATGGTGTTATACTACCTGTACCCCATACACCACTGGTCCCCTCGTCTCCTGTTAATAGTACTATGTGTTAGGTAGAATTTAACACCTGCATACATGATGGTGTTATACTACCTGTACCCCATACACCACTGGACCCCTCGTCTCCTCTTAATAGTACTATGTGTTAGGTAGAATTTAACACCTGCATACATGATGGTGTTATACTACCTGGACCCCAGAGACCACTGGTCCCCTCGTCTCCTGTTAATAGTACTATGTGTTAGGTAGAATTTAACACCTGCATACATGATGGTGTTATACTACCTGGACCCCACACACCACTGGTTCCTTTGTCTTCTGCTAATAGTACTATGTGTTAGGTAGAATTTAACACCTGCATACATGATGGTGTTAAACTACCTGGACCCCATACACCACTGGTCCCCTCGTCTCCTGTTAACAGTAGTATGTGTTAGGTAGAATTTAACACCTGCATACATGATGGTGTTATACTACCTGGACCCCAGAGACCACTGGTCCCCTCGTCTCCTGTTAATAGTACTATGTGTTAGGTAGAATTTAACACCTGCATACATGATGGTGTTATACTACCTGGACCCAACACACCACTGGTTCCTTTGTCTCCTGCTAATAGTACTATGTGTTAGGTAGAATTTAACACCTGCATACATGATGGTGTTAAACTACCTGGACCCCATACACCACTGGTCCCCTCGTCTCCTGTTAACAGTAGTATGTGTTAGGTAGAATTTAACACCTGCATACATGATGGTGTTATACTACCTGGACCCCATACACCACTGGTCCCCTCGTCTCCTGTTAATAGTACTATGTGTTAGGTAGAATTTAGCACCTGCATACATGATGGTGTTATACTACCTGGACCCCATACACCACTGGTTCCTTCGTCTCCTGTTAATAGTACTATGTGTTAGGTAGAATTTAACACCTGCATACATGATGGTGTTATACTACCTGTACCCCATACACCACTGGTTCTTTGTCTCCTGTTAATAGTACTATGTGTTAGGTAGAATTTAACACCTGCATACAGGATGGTGTAATACTACCTGGACCCCATACACCACTGGTTCCTTCATCTCCTGTTAATAGTACTATGTGTTAGGTAGAATTTAACACTTGCATACATGATGGTGTTAAACTACCTGGACCACATACACCACTGGTTCCTTCATCTCCTGTTAACAGTACTAGGTGTTAGGTAGAATTTAACACCTGCATACAGGATGGTGTTATACTACCTGGACCCCATACACAACTGGTTTCTTCATCTCCTGTTAATGGTACTATGTGTTAGGTAGAATTTAACACCTGCATACATGATGGTGTTATACTACTTGGACCACATACACCACTGGTTCCATCATCACTTGTTAATAGTACTATGTGTTAGGTAGAATTTAACACCTGCATACATGATGGTGTTATACTACCTGTACCCCATACACCACTGGTCCCCTCGTCTCCTGTTAATAGTACTATGTGTTAGGTAGAATTTAACACCTGCATACAGGATGGTGTTATACTACCTGGACCCCATACACAACTGGTTTCTTCATCTCCTGTTAATAGTACTATGTGTTAGGTAGAATTTAACACCTGCATACAGGATGGTGTTATACTACCTGTACGCCATACACCACTGGTCCCCTCATCTCCTGTTAATAGTACTATGTGTTAGGTAGAATTTAACACCTGCATACATGATGGTGTTATACTACCTGTACCCCATACACTACTGGTCCCCTCGTCTCCTGTTAATAGTACTATGTGTTAGGTAGAATTTAACACCTGCATACATGATGGTGTTATACTACCTGTACCCCATACACCACTGGTTCCTTCATCTCCTGTTAATAGTACTATGTGTTAGGTAGAATTTAACACCTGCATACATGATGGTGTTATACTACCTGGACCCCAGAGACCACTGGTCCCTTCGTCTCCTGTTAATAGTACTATGTGTTAGGTAGAATTTAACACCTGCATACATGATGGTGTTATACTACCTGGACCCCAGAGACCACTGGTCCCCTCGTCTCCTGTTAATAGTACTATGTGTTAGGTAGAATTTAACACCTGCATACATGAAGGTGTTATACTACCTGTACCCCATACACCACTGGTTCCTTAGTCTCCTGTTAATAGTACTATGTGTTAGGTAGAATTTAACACCTGCATACATGATGGTGTTATACTACCTGTACCCCATACTCCACTGGTCCCTCGTCTCCTCTTAATAGTACTATGTGTTAGGTAGAATTTAACACCTGCATACATGATGGTGTTATACTACCTGTACCCCATACACCACTGGTCCCTTCGTCTCCTGTTAATAGTACTATGTGTTAGGTAGAATTTAACACCTGCATACATGAAGGTGTTATACTACCTGGACCCCATAGACCACTGGTCCCCTCATCTCCTGTTAATAGTACTATGTGTTAGGTAGAATTTAACACCTGCATACATGATGGTGTTATACTACCTGGACCCCATACACCACTGGTTCCTTCGTCTCCTGTTAATAGTACTATGTGTTAGGTAGAATTTAACACCTGCATACATGATGGTGTTATACTACCTGGACCCCATACACCACTGGTCCCCTCGTCTCCTCTTAATAGTACTATGTGTTAGGTAGAATTTAACACCTGCATACATGATGGTGTTATACTACCTGTACCCCATACACCACTGGTCCCCTCGTCTCCTGTTAATAGTACTATGTGTTAGGTAGAATTTAACACCTGCATACATGATGGTGTTATACTACCTGTACCCCATACACCACTGGACCCCTCGTCTCCTCTTAATAGTACTATGTGTTAGGTAGAATTTAACACCTGCATACATGATGGTGTTATACTACCTGGACCCCAGAGACCACTGGTCCCCTCGTCTCCTGTTAATAGTACTATGTGTTAGGTAGAATTTAACACCTGCATACATGATGGTGTTATACTACCTGGACCCCACACACCACTGGTTCCTTTGTCTTCTGCTAATAGTACTATGTGTTAGGTAGAATTTAACACCTGCATACATGATGGTGTTAAACTACCTGGACCCCATACACCACTGGTCCCCTCGTCTCCTGTTAACAGTAGTATGTGTTAGGTAGAATTTAACACCTGCATACATGATGGTGTTATACTACCTGGACCCCAGAGACCACTGGTCCCCTCGTCTCCTGTTAATAGTACTATGTGTTAGGTAGAATTTAACACCTGCATACATGATGGTGTTATACTACCTGGACCCAACACACCACTGGTTCCTTTGTCTCCTGCTAATAGTACTATGTGTTAGGTAGAATTTAACACCTGCATACATGATGGTGTTAAACTACCTGGACCCCATACACCACTGGTCCCCTCGTCTCCTGTTAACAGTAGTATGTGTTAGGTAGAATTTAACACCTGCATACATGATGGTGTTATACTACCTGGACCCCATACACCACTGGTCCCCTCGTCTCCTGTTAATAGTACTATGTGTTAGGAAGAATTTAGCACCTGCATACATGATGGTGTTATACTACCTGGACCCCATACACCACTGGTTCCTTCGTCTCCTGTTAATAGTACTATGTGTTAGGTAGAATTTAACACCTGCATACATGATGGTGTTATACTACCTGTACCCCATACACCACTGGTTCTTTTGTCTCCTGTTAATAGTACTATGTGTTAGGTAGAATTTAACACCTGCATACAGGATGGTGTAATACTACCTGGACCCCATACACCACTGGTTCCTTCATCTCCTGTTAATAGTACTATGTGTTAGGTAGAATTTAACACCTGCATACATGATGGTGTTATACTACCTGTACCCCATACACCACTGGTCCCCTCGTCTCCTGTTAATAGTACTATGTGTTAGGTAGAATTTAACACCTGCATACATGATGGTGTTATACTACCTGGACCCCATACACCACTGGTCCCCTCATCTCCTGTTAATAGTACTATGTGTAAGGTAGAATTTAACACCTGCATACATGATGGTGTTATACTACCTGGACCCTATACACCACTGGTTCCTTTGTCTTCTGCTAATAGTACTATGTGTTAGGTAGAATTTAACACCTGCATACATGATGGTGTTAAACTACCTGGACCCCATACACCACTGGTCCCTCGTCTCCTGTTAACAGTACTAGGTGTTAGGTAGAATTTAACACCTGCATACATGATGGTGTTATACTACCTGGACCCCAGAGACCACTGGTCCCTCGTCTCCTGTTAATAGTACTATGTGTTAGGTAGAATTTAACACCTGCATACATGATGGTGTTATACTACCTGGACCCAACACACCACTGGTTCCTTTGTCTCCTGCTAATAGTACTATGTGTTAGGTAGAATTTAACACCTGCATACATGATGGTGTTAAACTACCTGGACCCCATACACCACTGGTCCCCTCGTCTCCTGTTAACAGTAGTATGTGTTAGGTAGAATTTAACACCTGCATACATGATGGTGTTATACTAGCTGGACCCCATACACCACTGGTCCCCTCGTCTCCTGTTAATAGTACTATGTGTTAGGTAGAATTTAACACCTGCATACATGATGGTGTTATACTACCTGTACCCCATACACCACTGGTCCCCTCATCTCCTGTTAATAGTACTATGTGTTAGGTAGAATTTAACACCTGCATACAGTTTGGTGTTATACTACCTGGACCCCATACACCACTGGTTCCTTCGTCTCCTGTTAATAGTACTATGTGTTAGGTAGAATTTAACACCTGCATACATGATGGTGTTATACTACCTGGACCCCATACACCACTGGTTCCTTCATCTCCTGTTAATAGTACTATGTGTTAGGTAGAATTTAACACCTGCATACATGATGGTGTTATACTACCTGGACCCCATACACCACTGGTCCCTTCGTCTCCTGTTAATAGTACTATGTGTTAGGTAGAATTTAACACCTGCATACATGATGGTGTTATACTACCTGTACCCCATACACCACTGGTCCCCTCGTCTCCTGTTAATAGTACTATGTGTTAGGTAGAATTTAACACCTGCATACATAATGGTGTTATACTACCTGTACCCCATACACCACTGGTCCCCTCGTCTCCTGTTAATAGTACTATGTGTTAGGTAGAATTTAACACCTGCATACATGATGGTGTTATACTACCTGTACCCCATACACCACTGGTCCCCTCGTCTCCTGTTAATAGTACTATGTGTTAGGTAGAATTTAACACCTGCATACATGATGGTGTTAAACTACCTGGACCACATACACCACTGGTTCCTTCATCTCCTGTTAACAGTACTAGGTGTTAGGTAGAATTTAACACCTGCATACAGGATGGTGTTATACTACCTGGACCCCATACACAACTGGTTTCTTCATCTCCTGTTAATAGTACTATGTGTTAGGTAGAATTTAACACCTGCATACAGGATAGTGTTATACTACCTGTACCCCATACACCACTGGTCCCCTCGTCTCCTGTTAATAGTACTATGTGTTAGGTAGAATTTAACACCTGCATACATGATGGTGTTATACTACCTGTACCCCATACACCACTGGTCCCCTCGTCTCCTGTTAATAGTACTATGTGTTAGGTAGAATTTAACACCTGCATACATGATGGTGTTATACTACCTGTACCCCATACACCACTGGTCCCTTCGTCTCCTGTTAATAGTACTATGTGTTAGGTAGAATTTAACACCTACATACATGATGGTGTTATACTACCTGGACCCCAGAGACCACTGGTCCCCTCGTCTCCTGTTAATAGTACTATGTGTTAGGTAGAACTTAACACCTGCATACATGAAGGTGTTATACTACCTGTACCCAATACACCACTGGTTCCTTAGTCTCCTGTTAATAGTACTATGTGTTAGGTAGAATTTAACACCTGCATACATGATGGTGTTATACTACCTAGACCCCATACACCACTGGTCCCCTCGTCTCCTGTTAATAGTACTATGTGTTAGGTAGAATTTAACACCTGCATACATGATGGTGTTATACTACCTGTACCCCATACACCACTGCTCCCCTCGTCTCCTGTTAATAGTACTATGTGTTAGGTAGAATTTAACACCTGCATACATGATGGTGTTATACTACCTGTACCCCATACACCACTGGTCCCCTCGTCTCCTGTTAATAGTACTATGTGTTAGGTAGAATTTAACACCTGCATACATGATGGTGTTATACTACCTGGACCCCACACACCACTGGTTCCTTTGTCTCCTGCTAATAGTACTATGTGTTAGGTAGAATTTAACACCTGCATACATGATGGTGTTAAACTACCTGGACCCCATACACCACTGGTCCCCTCATCTCCTGTTAACAGTAGTATGTGTTAGGTAGAATTTAACACCTGCAATCATGATGGTGTTATACTACCTGGACCCCAGAGACCACTGGTCCCCTCGTCTCCTGTTAATAGTACTATGTGTTAGGTAGAATTTAACACCTGCATACATGATGGTGTTATACTACCTGGACCCCACACACCACTGGTTCCTTTGTCTCCTGCTAATAGTACTATGTGTTAGGTAGAATTTAACACCTGCATACATGATGGTGTTAAACTACCTGGACCCCATACACCACTGGTCCCCTCGTCTCCTGTTAACAGTAGTATGTGTTAGGTAGAATTTAACACCTGCATACATGATGGTGTTATACTACCTGGACCCCATACACCACTGGTCCCCTCGTCTCCTGTTAATAGTACTATGTGTTAGGTAGAATTTAACACCTGCATACATGATGGTGTTATACTACCTGTACCCCATACACCACTGGTCCCCTCGTCTCCTGTTAATAGTACTATGTGTTAGGTAGAATTTAACACCTGCATACAGGATGGTGTTATACTAACTGTACCCCATACACCACTGGTCCCCTCGTCTCCTGTTAATAGTACTATGTGTTAGGTAGAATTTAACACCTGCATACATGATGGTGTTATACTACCTGGACCCCATACACCACTGGTTCCTTCATCTCCTGTTAATAGTACTATGTGTTAGGTAGAATTTAACACCTGCATACATGATGGTGTTATACTACCTGGACCCCATACACCACTGGTCCCTTCGTCTCCTGTTAATAGTACTATGTGTTAGGTAGAATTTAATACCTGCATACATGATGGTGTTATACTACCTGGACCCCATACACCACTGTTTTTTTCATCTCCTGTTAATAGTATTATGTGTTAGGTAGAATTTAACACCTGAATACATGATGGTGTTATACTACCTGGACCTCATACACCACTGGTTCCTTCTTCTCCTGGTAATAATACTATGTGTTAGGTAGAATTTAACACCTGCATACATGTTGGTGTTATACTACCTGGACCCTATACACCACTGATTCCTTCATCTCCTGTTAATAGTACTATGTGTTATGTAGAATTTAACACCTGCATACATGATGATGTTATACTACCTGGACCCCATACACAACTGATCCCCTCGTCTCCTATTAATAGCACTATGTGTTAGGTAGAATTTAACACCTGCATACATGATGGTGTTATACTACCTGGACCCCATACACAACAGGTCCCCTCGTCTCCTGTTAATAGTACTATGTGTTAGGTAGAATTTAACACCTGCATAAATGATGGTGTTATTCTTCTTTTTCATATTCTCTGGGTGCTTCTGAGCTTTCTTGGCAAACATGAGAATTCCAGAATGGGGGAGACTAGAAATCCTAACTTGATGTCCTCAAAGAAATCGGTAAGATGCAGAAAGAAACTTCAGAGACAAAACAATTCTGTAGCCTGCAATTTCAACAATATCATCCACTGCATTATTCAAGATAGAAATCTTAAGGATGCTCATATCAGAAATGGTAGCAGCCTCAGACTTCAGCTTCTCATTTTAGTAGCCCCTTCCAATATATGTTACATTTCATAAAATTGTTCCCTTTGGAAATACAGTACACCGTATGCATAAAACACTAACACAGGCTTCCCATACCTGTCCTCTGCTTTGAACTCTTGTCTAGTGGGAAATCAGAAATGATGCTGGTGTTGACACCAGAAGTACTGACACCACCATTATACGGTCAATAGTCACAAAGGCTAGGATATGTTTGGCCTTAACTCCATGTTTTAAGGTTGTTCCATGATTAAAAAAAAATAAGTAAATTCTATAACAAAAAACATATGCACTTTTAACTGATTCTTAAATATAGCAGTAACCTCCTGGAAGAATCAACCGCATTAACTTATGACAGGAAATAAGTATGATAAACTTAATTTAGCAAATAAACTTTGTGACAAGCAATTTCAATAAAATGTTAATTTTGTGACTTGAAATGTAAGTGAAGTTAGAGAAAGGTAGTGAGAAGTACTTGCACATCAAAACAAGCAGACGTTTAGTGACAATGCCAAAATGTCCCAAAAGGTAACTTTTACATAAACACACACACACACACACACACACACACACACACACACACACACACACACACACACACACACACACTCATGTTCATTTGCATAGCAGACATTTTTTACATTTTTATTAATACAATCCATTTATGATATTCAATATGCAGATTACTGAGGAGAAACTTCAACTTTTTTTAAATGGACTGAAAGCAGATTTACAGACTTAATATTATAGGATAGCATTGCATGTTTATTTTCTTCCAAGACAAAATATAGTGCTAGATCTAATTTTGTCAAATATATTAGAGGATCAAATATACATAATCCAGTAAAATCCCTCTACAAACATGAATATTGTATAATCCTTACATATATTAATTTTACTTCTTATTCAGATGAGGTGAATGTGGTAGCAAAATAAACTGTGCTAATCTAATTACAAATGTCAGCTAATTTATTTACTCTACAATGGGAACAATAATAGCATCTACAAAGGTGAATTTTATAAAGATAAGTTACATTTCTCCATCTTACCTAGAATGTTTTAACCATAGCATAAATAGAAATACTCATTCATTAAGTATAAAAAAATACTGTACTTGTATTCTAAACCAAACAGAAAACAGTCCTACAAAAAAAAAAAAAAAAAATTAAGCCACTCTGTAAATACACAAAATAGACTTTTCAGCAAGAGAATTATTTCTTCTTGGATTACAAAAATGACTGCAGGATATACTGTAAGTATCAAAACGCAATATGGAGAAAACATTGCAATTGACAAAAATTTGCTGAATAACTATTTGCTTCCTTATGGCTGTAGGGGAATCCTGCACCCAAAGTCACTTCTACATCGTGGAGCAATCATACTGAAGTCCCTTGCATGACTGTTTAAAAAAGATAGAAACAGTTACTGAATCTCTAGTAAAATGGCAAGTTGTCATTCAGAGTAACAGCTGAAGTAGATTTGTGAATGAGATAGAATGAGAAATAAACCTAATATTTTGGTACAAGATGGGAAGGAGAAAAGTAGGTATTCAAACAACTGCTCTTCATTTTGAAGGAATAGCCTTGTCGTATTTGTATGCTCATTTACACTCAGGACAGTAGAACTGCACACAAAGCTGATTGCATTAGCCCTTCAGCTTGACAAATACACGGAGAAAAACAGGTGTATAAAGTGATGTTCAGCATATGATCCACTGCTAGTAGTCACATGAAACTTTTTCATCTGCCACACATCTTTTGAATGTCATATACCAAAACACAAACCTCCTCCACAAAAAAAGAACACTCACAAGATGAGTGGCTACATTAATCTTGTTCCAGATAGCGTGGAAGATAGCATATAGTAAGGGAAATCTACACTCACAAGATGAGTGGCTACATTAATCTTGTTCCAGATAACGTGGAAGATAGCATATAGTAAGGGAAATCTACACTCACAAGATGAGTGGGTACATTAATCTTGTTCCAGATAGCGTGGAAGATAGCATATAGTAAGGGAAATCTACACTCACAAGATGAGTGGCTACATTAATCTTGTTCCAGATAACGTGGAAGATAGCATATAGTAAGGAAATCTACACTCACAAGATGAGTGGCTACATTAATCTTGTTCCAGATAGCGTGGAAGATAGCATATAGTAAGGGAAATCTACACTCACAAGATGAGTGGCTACATTAATCTTGTTCCAGATAGCGTGGAAGATAGCATATAGTAAGGAAATCTACACTCACAAGATGAGTGGCTACATTAATCTTGTTCCAGATAGCGTGGAAGATAGCATATAGTAAGGGAAATCTACACTCACAAGATGAGTGGCTACATTAATCTTGTTCCAGATAGCGTGGAAGATAGCATATAGTAAGGAAATCTACACTCACAAGATGAGTGGCTACATTAATCTTGTTCCAGATAGCGTGGAAGATAGCATATAGTAAGGGAAATCTACACTCACAAGATGAGTGGCTACATTAATCTTGTTCCAGATAGCGTGGAAGATAGCATATAGTAAGGGAAATCTACACTCACAAGATGAGTGGCTACATTAATCTTGTTCCAGATAGCGTGGAAGATAGCATATAGTAAGGGAAATCTACACTCACAAGATGAGTGGCTACATTAATCTTGTTCCAGATAGCGTGGAAGATAACATATAGTAAGGAAATCTACACTCACAAGATGAGTGGCTACATTAATCTTGTTCCAGATAGCGTGGAAGATAGCATATAGTAAGGGAAATCTACACTCACAAGATGAGTGGCTACATTAATCTTGTTCCAGATAGCGTGGAAGATAGCATATAGTAAGGGAAATCTACACTCACAAGATGAGTGGCTACATTAATCTTGTTCCAGATAGCGTGGAAGATAGCATATAGTAAGGAAATCTACACTCACAAGATGAGTGGCTACATTAATCTTGTTCCAGATAGCGTGGAAGATAGCATATAGTAAGGGAAATCTACACTCACAAGATGAGTGGCTACATTAATCTTGTTCCAGATAGCGTGGAAGATAGCATATAGTAAGGAAATCTACACTCACAAGATGAGTGGCTACATTAATCTTGTTCCAGATAGCGTGGAAGATAGCATATAGTAGAAATCTACACTCACAAGATGAGTGGCTACATTAATCTTGTTCCAGATAGCGTGGAAGATAGCATATAGTAAGGAAATCTACACTCACAAGATGAGTGGCTACATTAATCTTGTTCCAGATAGCGTGGAAGATAGCATACAGTAAGGGAAATCTACACTCACAAGATGAGTGGCTACATTAATCTTGTTCCAGATAGCGTGGAAGATAGCATATAGTAAGGAAATCTACACTCACAAGATGAGTGGCTACATTAATCTTGTTCCAGATAGCGTGGAAGATAGCATATAGTAAGGGAAATCTACACTCACAAGATGAGTGGCTACATTAATCTTGTTCCAGATAGCGTGGAAGATAGCATATAGTAAGGGAAATCTACACTCACAAGATGAGTGGCTACATTAATCTTGTTCCAGATAGCGTGGAAGATAGCATATAGTAAGGGAAATCTACACTCACAAGATGAGTGGCTACATTAATCTTGTTCCAGATAGCGTGGAAGATAGCATATAGTAAGGAAATCTACACTCACAAGATGAGTGGCTACATTAATCTTGTTCCAGATAGCGTGGAAGATAGCATATAGTAAGGGAAATCTACACTCACAAGATGAGTGGCTACATTAATCTTGTTCCAGATAGCGTGGAAGATAGCATATAGTAAGAGAAATCTACACTCACAAGATGAGTGGCTACATTAATCTTGTTCCAGATAGCGTGGAAGATAGCATATAGTAAGGGAAATCTACACTCACAAGATGAGTGGCTACATTAATCTTGTTCCAGATAGCGTAAGATAGCATATAGTAAGGAAATCTACACTCACAAGATGAGTGGCTACATTAATCTTGTTCCAGATAGCGTGGAAGATAGCATATAGTAAGGGAAATCTACACTCACAAGATGAGTGGCTACATTAATCTTGTTCCAGATAGCGTGTAAGATAGCATATAGTAAGGGAAATCTACACTCACAAGATGAGTGGCTACATTAATCTTGTTCCAGATAGCGTGGAAGATAGCATATAGTAAGGGAAATCTTGGCAGCCCTAAGTTTAGCATGGCCAAGTGCAAAATAATTACAAAAATACAACAACAATTAGAAGTGAGTCACTTTTGCAGCCATTTTATGATTGTATTTATGTGTTTTTACTTTTTCTGTATAGGTATAATAGCTGCAGGTTGCAAAGGTCTCTCTAATTAGCATAATGCTCAGCATGGTGGGTGTAGGAAATAATGGACCCCTATGGTGTGTTATAAGGCCTGATCTCACAGGTGAAGGCTTTCAAGGAAGGTCTTTTATTTGCCATAATGCCTTTTTAGGCAGAGCCCAGCTAAATGATCTATCAACATAAAAAATATAACATATAACACAATGCGCAGTCTAAATAAATTTTATGATCTGGAAACCCTCCAACATTTTAAACACATTCATGTGTATATTATTAATGAAACCTGGTTTAAAAGAGCAGAAAGAACCACAGTTTTCTACATACCTCACATTCAGACCCAATGGAAACTCTGGTGGAGTATCCATATTGATAAGGTCCATATTACCACAAGGCAGATTCCAAGAGACCCACAAACTAAACTTATTGAAATTTAACTCTTAAAATAAAACCAGCTGTCAGATCACTGACTAGTACATATAACCCTCAATGACCCCAGAAAACCATGTTCATTTCTTAAATACATTAGATAAACTTCAAATACACAAAAACTGAATAATCCTGAGAGACTATAACTGACCATTGATAAACTGTGAGCGTGTATCTCAAATTAAGGCTATGCCAAAAAAATTATTCGATTTCATAAGCAGTAATTTCCTCTTTCAAATAGTTAAAAATCCCATTAGGAGACAAAATGTTCATAACTTAATCCTTACAAATATAGTATCTATAGTGACTGTCCCACTGGTATACCCTTTCTCAGTCAAGGCTCACCACAAACTGACAATGTTCTTTTTCAAAATCCCTAAACCAGCAAGTGCAAATATCACATTAGTCAAAGACTTCAAATGTCAAAATTCCTACAATTATATGATAAAGTCTCAACGTCCAAGTATAACTGCTACTCCTAAAATTATATGATAAAGTCTCAAAGTCCAAGTATAACTGCTACTCCTAAAATGTTGACACAGCGAGTAATTATGCAGAAAACAAATCTACATTCACCTAGAAAATTGTATAAATCTGCCAGTCCCTACCAAAACTACATGAAATAGAAAGGGTAAGAGAAGGCCAGCCTGACGGAGCAAGTGCAAAAACCTACAATACAAGGAAAAAGCTCGTTAGAAACTAACAACTCACAAATCAAGATCGACATAAATACGTTTATCCAAGGTACTAAAAATACCATCAGGAAACAAAATGCTTCCAATGAAATTAGACCGGCATGAGAAGTTAAGGATAGTTACAAATCCATCTTTACTCATGCCAACAAGCTACAAAATAACTACCAACTCTATTCTAGTGGATGCAGCAAATATATTAGGACATAAATGCAGTATAAATTTTACCTTGAGACTTCTATGCAAAATCTACTCATACCTAAGAATCTCAAACCCCCTGTGATAGCAAAAACAAAACAAAAAAAAAAAGCTTGTTAAAAATAGTCTTCAGAATTTAAAGTACATGTTGTGTGGGACCTAATAATATATCAGACTGCCTACTGAAAAGCATTAAACATGCAGTGGTTGATCTGCTATTATAACTATTCAGCCTGAGCTTATCAACTGGCATTGTCCCCAAGGATTGGTGCACAGTAGCTGTGATGCCACTCCTCAAGGTAGCAACACCCCAGGCCCTGGGAATTACAAACCCATCAGCATGACAAGCCTCACCTTTAAGGATGTGGATCATAACCGACCTGATAAACTATGATACAAAAAAACTTGTAAGTCATGACCCTTAACAGTTTGGCTTTGTCAGCAGTTGAGCTTGCCTTTTTTTTTGAGAAGGAAATACAAGCCAATGACAGTGGTCATGCTCTTCATACAGCATACCTAGATCTCACCCCAGTATTTGTTAGCTTACCACATGCCAACAGTATCAATAATTTAAATGATCTCCAAATTGATCACTATGCAGTTAGATGGCTAGCTAATTGGCTGATGGGCAGAACTCACTCTGTAAGGGTGGCAGGCACATACTGAGTGACTATAAAAGTAACCAGTGAGGTACCACATGGATCTGTGCTGGGACCTCTGCCATTTACCTTATACTTCCCTTACTTCCAAATAAAAAGTAAGGAACTCTAAAAAAGGGCAAAAAATACTGCAGCAATTCTGCATTTGGCAACCCCATGGTCCTTTAAAGCATAACTTCATAAACACTCTCTTGGTTTGACCCCTTTAGACCTTATCAAAAGGTACCAAAATTAAGTTGCATTCTTCATATCTTTGTAAATGGATAGGATCATTGGCTAGGATACAAATTACCACTGGATCAATAGCCCAGTATGAACCTAGGAACTTATAAATTAATCATTTCAAAAAATAAATAAATAAATAAGCAAATCTCATCAATTTAACTTTATCTTTAACTTTTTTAATTTAAATTTAGCTGAAAAGGGGGTCCTCGTTTTCAGTTAGACAAAAAAGCAAATAAATAATTTAATAAATAATTTAATTATACAATAACACTGGTGTAGTATATAATTTTTCTAATACATATATTCACTGGATTTTTTCAAGTTCAAATGAAAATAAAATACTATTATCTAAAAAATATAGCTGCCTTTTCCAGTAGTGCCTATTTATATTCCAGTAAGAATTTACTCAGCTTTTCTTCTATTTGTTGCTGAAAAAGTGTAACAAAATGGCACATGGTCATGTAAAGAAGCTTAAAATGCATTAAAGTACATCAGGAAAATCCACATGATCCAACTGGGCACCATATTTCCAACCAAAGATATATGAGACAAGTTAACACAACTTGAAAATGGAAAGCTCCATTCAGGAACATTTTTTCATAGAAACATTGGTGGGCAATTGGGATAGCATTCCTGAAACAGTGGCAGCAACAACAAATTGACAATTTAGTACACAAATGCATGGTAGGAGCATAAGTGAATTATTAGGCTGGTTCAAAGGAACAATATGCTGCTTGACAGATTTTTAACCTTGTCTAGAAGGCATGTAGCTGGGTAGATTACATGATATACCTGCTGGGCTGACCCTACTGTAGTAATAACCCCTCCCAAGCTAATGTGGAGTACCTGGGATTATCAGTAAACCAGTCGGTCAATGATCAGCAATTACATCAAATTCTTAATCAACTAATTTAAAATAAGAATACTAAGCTTCATCTTTGTCAAGACTGCACAAAACAAAATGGATAGGGGTAACAGCTTTGCTTTTACCCACACACAGAATCAAATACAGATCAGCATGGCACACTTTAATTGTTCCACATGGCATCCATTTTCTATATTCATTTTCACTGAGGCTAAAGCCTACTTGGTAGGCAGTAGATACAAGGCAGAAACTGGCTTGGGATAGGACTCCATTTTGTCACATATCAGGCATACTCATGCATTCAACATACATGCATATTTGCAGGCAGTCCTGTATACCAATATACCTACCAGTACAGTGTGTGGAATGAGCCAGAGACACCAAGAATGTTCGATGCAACATCCACAGGTTATCCAATCTCCAACCAAAACTCAAAATGAAAATAGGATTGTTAACAATGTTATGTAGCAGTGATGACCACTGCAATATTTTGCCGAAAAAAACAAATTAATTTTGGCCTGTATTTGTTATCATGACTGGCAAACCATTCCACATAAAAATTAATTTCCTTCTGCATAAAACATGCTGAGTTGATGTCCAGTAAGAAAAAAATGGATGCATTTTCACTAAACAGGATAATAATGGCAAATGAAAATGTTTTAACTCCAGAATCTGTTGGATATGTCTTTATTCTTTTTTTTTTTTTTTTTTTTTTTTGAATTGCAGCCCTGATTAATATTGAAGCCAACCAAAGCACCTTGTGTTTAAACATTCTAAGCTCCAACCTTTTATCTTGGCTTCTGTAAGCACTGAAATATTCTGAATCATTTCATGTTTAGCTCTAGTTCAAAGTGATGTTTGTATCTATATGTTAAACACCATCATATTTGATATATGCTGCATTTAAATAACAATGTTATTAAATGGAATGCTGTTTAGTTTTTAGGACCATCTTGCTTCATTGAAAACACAAAATATAAAATTATATCTTCTTACTGCTTATACCTTGGCACTTGGATGATCTGCAATTTGATCATTTGAACTTTTCAGTTATTATAGGCACAGCATTTATACTAAAATAAGTTATAACATCTTTAGCCACATTTGCTATGGTAGGCACCTTTTGGTGGGGCTTTGGTCATGTGCTTCCTGGAAGTTCCTAGACAAGATCCATTCATACCTCTGAACCTGTTAGCAGAAGGCATCTGGACAAAGCCTCATATAATGAGGGGGACAAAGGGCCAAAAATAGGGACAGATTTTAAATATTATTCTTATAAATTTAGAAAGTTGATAGAATAACAGGATTTTTCTTGGCATGCATTTTTCTAAAGAAAATGAAGCCTGAAACTCAAACGCATGTCATTATTTAGTGATTTCAATCCTCCGATCATCCCAGTGATTTGCCAGAAAACCACAGATTTTATGAGAAACAGACCAAAAATATGAGGCAAAAATCTGGACAGTCTACAAATATCTGGACAGCTGAGAGGTATGGATCCATTATCCATCCACTCTGCATTATAAATGCTTGAGGGTTAAAGTTTTGCAAAACAAAGCAGGGCTGGGACCAACAGAAGGTGTCTACTGGAATGCTTCATGGACTAGAGTCAATCAACAGCTTTTGGGATTATCATGGGCCAAACATCTCATGATGATAATGGAGCTTTTCTCTGCTTTCACAAAATATTCAAGAAGCCTTCTTGTCATCTGAAGTCTGTTAGAGGGACTTGTTTTCCTGCAGCCCAATACAGAACTCTGTGTTCTAATAAGATGTCAAGTCTCAACAAGCTAGGGAAGCTTTCCAATATGCGAGGGGCTTATCTCACACTTATAATGGCAATTTAATTGGATTCCAAGTTGGACTCCATCTATCTATCTCGTGCTCTCCAAAGGGCAATATTAATCTATTCTTGGAATAATTGAAATTCCTAATGGAATTACTAGTTCATTGGCATGTTTCCTAGATCAGGAAAAAAATATTTTTTTTTGTATAAACCGTAAACCACATGATGAGACAAGATTTCTGTGAGAAATTGATGGGTTCATCACTGACTCAGAGCTGGAACACTCAAGTTGGCTATGGATTCAATACTTGGATCAGTGGTTCTTTCAAAGTATTTTATCTCTATTATGAAATGCCTAAGTTTTGTTCAAGGGATTACAGCCACCAGTGGTAAAAAGGTCATTTTTTTTACTTGATTTATTTTCAGCTAGGTGTATTCAGTCTGGACTTAGTATTAGAACACGTTGCTTGCTCTGACCACTACTCACCTCATTTCCTCCAATGGCCCTCTTTCTGACTTCCAGTGGTTGCATTTTGAGCCTTTTGA